>NC_046155.1:29495151-29775151 GCF_011064425.1 Rattus rattus
TTTGGTCACATAATAGAAATGGCAAGAAACTAGACCTACAACAGCCTAGAAGCCGCACTATGGCATTTGAGCCTCTGACAAGTTTTTCTCAACTTTCAGATGTTTTCTTGATTTCCATGAAAAGATACGACTCCCTAATGCAATGGAATAAGCTAATCTAAGTACTTCTTGTGCACAAATAATGAGAAAAAGAGCTAAAATGCTACTTGGGATTCAGGTGTGTCAGCTCATGCCTATAATCCCAGAATTCCACTAATAAAGAAGGAAAGTCAAGAGTTCAAGGCCAGCCTGGGCTACATAAAATCCGATCTTAAGAAAACTGAGTAGTGATGATAATATTATTAATAACTGTACTAAAGAGAGAGTTGAATACAAACTATTGAAAATAAGATGGACAGGATCTACACTAGAGGTGAAACTGTGTACAAGGATGTGCTTCCAAAGCCCAGGGAGGTTCTTCAATGGAGGTAGCCCTGTAAGTGATAGAAACTAGAGAAACTTCATAGATGAACCCTTAAGTGGGTTGATGAAATTAATGGGCAGATGCAATTTCTAAACCTAAGATTGCCTGTCACCTCAGAAGTGATAATGACACTAAATGCGAAGAATAGTTTATCATTTATAGTGTATCATTCCAATATCCACAAGCACTTATGTTCATGTCTTGAGGTTTGACCAAGACATGCAGGTGTTACTGTGTTAGTGAACCTGATAGTTTCTAGTATCCATCTAATAACCATATACTTAAAATAAAATAGACACACAACAAGAATAGATGCTAGCTCACTAACTTATAAAACACATGAGAGTTTCAGAAAGAAGACTAAAAAGATGGATCTGAACATTTCTCTTGTTTGTGTATCACAATGTTCATGCAGCTGAAGAAGTGGATGCTCTGAAATTATGAGTTCATTAATTTTTGGCTGTGCATTCATTCCATACATCCTCCATACTGTTCATCATTCTATGTACATCAATCATACATCCCTGACTCACCATCATTCATACATTCCCCAGGCTCACCATCATCCCATACACCCCAGACTCTTCATCATTCCATGCATCCCAGACTCTCCATCATCCCATACATTCCCCATCACGCTATAGATTCTCCAGACACTGCAGACCCGGCTTGCCTAGCTATAAAACTGTCTATTCTTCCTTCACTTTGCTTTTGCTTCCCTAACTATGAAGGTTTTGAGGACATAGTCATTCAGAAAAAAAAAAAAAGGTTCTCACAAAGAACTCTGAAGACAAAGGTCATATTTGCATTGTGTAGACTTTTGAGACAAGTTAATGATGGAGCGAGGATCTTAAGACACCTGTGCTGACAACCTTGCAAGCTTCGAATGGGGATCACTTCCCACCAATGGAAACTCTCACTTCAGGGTGGGCTTTCTCTTCAGTAAGTCCTAAGAAGATGATTGTCTACTTTGTGACTAGCTCATCCCATTGTGGCCTTAACTTACAGGAAGTTCTTTCTAAAGTTTCCATTTATCTAAAAGAAAAGGGGTCCAACAGGGAGCCAGATTCCTGGGTGAACAGTCGTACAGGTGAGCAGCCCTTTATTATCCATTTAACAAACTTCTGAGACTCTAAATAAGCTTTAACAGCTCTGGTCCTAGTTGAGAAGACTAAAGCATAACCATTTTACAGACCAGTAAGGAGCCGTACGTGATCATTGGGCGTGACTAGGATACACCCAAGATACAGGGAACCGTGTGAAGCAACTAGAGAAAGCTTGTATTGAATGTAGGAGAACTTAAGGCCTTTGAACAACACATATTCAATGCCATGCCAATCTTTAAAAACGTACAAAGAAATTGAGGTAAACTAAAAAGAAATTTTTTTACACAGTAAAATGAGATTAGATTTCCATGACCACCATGAGGTCCCGTTCATGGAAAGGGCATGGGTTAGTATGTGACTGAGAGGCAAGAGAGGCCAAGGCAGGAAAGACATTAAAGGCTGTCCTAAGGAAAACTTGACCTGAAAAGAATAGCACTTATGTTTTAAAAGAATCACCCTGACTGCTCTACTCATCATCGAATGTCAATGAGATTGGGTCTCGGAACCCTATTATCAGAAAGCTGCAGAAATCACCACAGGACTTGATAATGTCTCAAATGGCATGGAATCCCTGGGGTGGTAGGAAGCGATTAGGTTCTGAGTGTCTGTGAAGGGAGAGCCTATGGGGTTAGCTGATGAATCAGACGCAGGGTGGGAGAAAAGATTGAAGAGTGATTCCAGGATTGACGCTCGCTGCTTCAACAAGTCTGGTGTAGAGGGAGCCACAAAGGAGGAGCCAGTGTTGAGGAAGATGTGCTAGGGTAGAAGGAGAAGCGATGGGAGTTGGAATTAAGGTGATGCCAGTGGACAGCAAAGGACAGGGGCCATCTAAGATGCATGGTGGATGCAGAAGCAAGAAGGTGAGAGGAAAGTATGAGATGGCTCCTAATATTCTGGCATGAGGTAGCTATTATCATCATTATTATTATTATTATTATTATTATTATTATTATTGTAGTAGTAGTAGTAGCAGTATAAAAGGAAATAAAGCACAGAGCTTTTCTAAGTTGTCTGACTGTTAGAGGATAATAATTTCACCTCAGATTTGGTTATATGTCCGGCTTTGGAGTGTGCATTCTTACCCATTGCACTGATTGCACTTTCCCTGGACTAATAGGACCAGTCTGCACTTGCAGGCTGGAAAGTACCTTTAGAACAGAGTCTGCCCCTTAGCGTTCCAAGAAGGCAGTGCTCCAGGAAAGTCCCCTGGCTGACTAGAGGAGAAAGGGAAGCTGAGCCAATGGTGAGTGGCCCAGGAGTGTCTCTTCACTAGAACTCTGTCTCTTGCCATCCGTCATGGTCTAAAGATGAGAACGCTGGCAAGTGCCAAGCCCGCGACTGAGGGTGGAGGTGATAGCTTTCCAAGCTGTGCCTTTGATAAGGAAGACGTCGTTAGGTTCAGCTAAGGTACACCGTGAGCAGTCCACCCTGAATATTACCTCCGTGGTGTGGCCCTTCCTGAAATAAAAGCAAGGATACAATGAACTGCAGACTCACACATCCCTGAAGACACTGCCCCATTTCTCTCTCTCTCTCTCTCTCTCTCTCTCTCTCTCTCTCTCTCTCTCTCTCTCATTCCTTTTTTTAAGGTTTATTTTGATTCTTTTAAATCGTGTGTGCGTGCCCATGCGTGCGCATGAGCATAGGCACCTACAGAAGAGGCCAGAGGCATCGGATCTTTGGAGCTAGAGTTTAGGCACTTACGAGATGGAACCACCGAATGTGGTTAGTGGGGACTGAACTCAGATCGTCTGCAAGACCAGCACACGCTCTCAACCACCGAGCTGTCTCTCTAGCTCCCCTTGCGCCACATTCCACGGGCATATTCTTACCTCTAAGTTCCTCTTGACTCCACGTATGTCTCGTATGCACTTGTGAAAATGTTGATGGCCTCCACACTACTAACTCTAACTCTCAGGAGCATCCACAATCACTCTTTTCTACAGCTCTGTGTCTTTGAAATACTGGTTGTATTATTATTCAGTAACAGTGAGGTTGAGAGATCAGAGACGGCCACTACTGATACCAAGCAAGGGCTTGGTACCAACCCACAAAGAAACCACTACTTCGGGGCAGTAATAAACTTGAACCTGCCTTCTCCATGGATTGGTAGGAGATTTATCTGAAGTGGACAGGAGACTTTGCTTATTGATGGTGAGAGGGGATTTTAGGATTCCTTTGCAGACAGATGTGCACTGTGACTCTTTAAGCATTCCCTTTCTTAACCAGGAGAGTTAGGTTCTGCAATGGGCATGTTTGACCTTTTGTTGACAAAATGTCTTGACCATATGATCTGGCTCTGGATTTTGATCTGGGCGTTCTGACCTTTGGTATATCGAATGCTTGTTGACCCTGCAAGGACCATCTTCCATTCTAGAAGCACAGTTTCAAACCTACCTCGAGTGGATTCTGAAGAGATCTGAAATCAACCTAAGTACTTTGTTACTGTTAATCCCTGGTGTGCTGAGTCTTCATTCATTCTGCTGTTGGGAAGATAGTCTGATATAATTATAAATCTCACAGGGAAAAGACTTGTACCACTGGGTCCCACATTGGGGAACATCAAGGCTAAACAGGAGGTAGGGAGATATCTAGAAGTTATCCAGGAGAGAAGAGATATGTGGTCAGATGTGGTGAGACAGGAAAAGCAGATTCGGGATGAACTAATGCAGCTTCTGCTGGCTTTTCATCAAGGATCAGTTGCTAATTTAATAGTGTCTTTTCATGAGGAGTAAGACCACTGGATAGTGAACAATTATGTCAAGGTTTCCATCAGGTCAGAGCTCTGAGTTGCCTGGTTTGCATTTAAACAAGATGTGCCTGGCCCATTGACACCATCTCTTGGGACTGGCTAACCTGGGAAAGGTGGTCCTTTCAGGGTCAGCAAGCATCGGTATACCAAAGGTCAGAACGCCCAGATCAAAATCTAAAGTTAACAAGTAAGATGTAAAGGTAACAACAGATAAGGTCATCTGGGCTTTTGCCCTTCTCCTACCTCCTCTTTGCCGGTGCCCTCTCTTCACAATGGTCCAGACTTCTTGTAATCAGTACCTCAGGTCTGTTGCTTCACACTTTGCTCTCCCCATCTCTCATACCTGAGGTCACACAGGCTGGGGCCTATGTTACCATGACACCGGTCTTATCTCTACCTCCAGCTTTGTACTGTCTGCCCTTCCACTTCATGAGGAACTCCTCTCTAGCAGGCACCTCAGATCTAATGGTTATTCCTAGTCCTCTCGTACCCTAATGGCTCCATCCCTAAGCCCAGGAGTTCTGTATTTTTTTTTAACTACTATACTGCCATCAGTGTCCCGTAGGTTTTTTTTTTTTTCTTTTTTCTTTTTTTCAGGGCTGGGGACCAAACCCAGGACCTTGCGCTTCCTAGGCAAGCACTCTACCACTGAGCCAAATCCCCAACCCCTGTCCTGTAGGTTTTTATTTTGTTTTTGTTTTTTTTTTTCAAAATAGAGCTCTAAGCAAACAAACTATTCAGTAACAGGTCAGGTTTTATTGTTCACACACTTCACTCGATTCCCTCCTCCACTTTGTCTGAAATACCTGATGTGGCTGACATCCTGAAATTCAGTAAGTGGAGACCGAAGATCCCAGAAATGTAACAGAGAATCTCTTCCTTCGAGAGAGAAACCAGCAAACAGACAGGAGCGGGCAGATGGTGAGGTAAGTACCACCAACACACAGCGGGCTCTCAGCAAGCAGCACCTTCTGATTTCACTTGGTTACTCTGTTTAGCTTTGTAAGATGTGAAGTGGCTACAAAGTTTAAATGACCCGGCTCTCCCTTTCACATCACAGAATCTGTAACGACTGGCAACAAAGTCCTCTGCTTGCCTCTGCCCTCAGCAGGTCTTGGCTGGCAGGAAAGAGAAAGAACTTCCTGTTGGTGAGCGGTTTGAGTGGTGAGGGAAGAAGCTGGATTTGGGAAATGGTGTGATCTAGAGTAAAATCCAAGGTCACCCACTGCAGCATATAGCATAATCAGAGTGCCTTTCTTTGTTGCTTTTGTTTGTTTGTTTGTTTGTTTGTTTGTTTTGTTCAAAGTCTTTTAATTCTTAGAATGTGTTAACTATTAGAATGTAAAGATTTCAAATATGCCAATAAAAAGTTTAAAGCCTTGGTATGACAAGATAGCCTAGTGAGTATAGACGCTTACTGAGTAAGCCTGGTGACCTAAGATCCATTCCTAATCCTCACATAAAGATGGAAGGAAAGCATCAACGTCACAAAGCTGGCTTCCAGATGCATACCATGGCACATGCACACACACATGGCCTTATCATACTAATTTTTTTTTAAGCCTCAGAATCTGAAAAAAAAAAGAAAGAAAAGAAAAAAGAAAGAAAGAAAATGGAAAGACTACTTTCAGGGTTTGAAAGACTTACATTGTTGAGATGATTATATTTCCCTTGAATGGAGCTACAGAGTCAGTGTAATTCCTACCAAATCACTCCAGTTCCTTTTATGTAGAATAAACAAGCCTATCCTAAAATTCACACAGAAACTCAAGAGAGAGAGAAATTCAAGGAAAAGAAGTAACAGAGGGAGGGGGAGAGAGGACTTGAGAAGAAACTAAAATCAGTCACTTCCTGATTTTAAACTTTCCACAGAGCTACACTAAATAGCATTATGTGATGGGGGCAGAGAACAGACACAGAGCTGAGCAAAATGGATGTGAAATCCAGGATTACGTCTTACGTTATCATCCGGGATGCTGAGACAATTCTACAGAGAAAGGACAGTTTAGTTTTTTAAAAATAAATTTTAAGGGGTTGGGGATTTAGCTCAGGGGTAGAGCGCTTGCCTAGCAAGCGCAAGGCCCTGGGTTCGGTCCCCAGCTCCGGAAAAAAAAAAAAAAAGAAAAAAAAATTTATTGGAATACGTGCAAAAGAATCTTACTCATACACAAAAAATGAACTCAAAACATATTAAAGATCTAGATATGTATGAACAGGACAGCTTTAGTTCTTTTTTCATGTTTATTACTTTAATTATTGACATTTAAAATGTTATTCCCCTTCCCAATTTCCCCTCCATAAACCTCCTCTCCCCTCCCCCTGCCTCTATAAGGGTGCCTCCCTACCCGACCACTCACTCTGGCCTCAGTGGCCTAGTGTTTTCCAATCCTGGGTCATCAAGCCTCCAAAGAACCAAGGGCCTCCACTCCCATTATGCCAGACAAGGCCATTCTCTGCTACATATGCAGTTGGAGCCATGGGTCCCTCCATGTGTACTCTTTAGTTGGTGGTTTACTCCCTGGAAGCTGTGAGGGGTCTGGTTGTTGATATTGTTCTTTCTATGGGGTTGCAAACCCCTTCATCTCCTTTAGTCCTTGCCCTAACTTCTCCACTGGGGTCCCCATGCTTAGTCCAATGTTTGGCTGCATGCATTCCCATCTGTATTGATTAGGCTCTGGCAGAGCTTCTCAGGGGACAGCTATACCCGGCTCCTGTCAGTAAGTGCCTCTTGGCATCAGGAATCGTGTCTGGGTTTGGTGTCAGCAGATGGGATGGATCCCTAGGTGGGGCAGTCTCTGGATGGCCTTTCCTTCTGTCTCTGCTCCACTCTTTGTCCCTGCACTTCCTCTTGACAGGAGGAATTCTGGATGAATGTTTTTGAGGTGCGTGGGTGGCCCCATCCCTCAACCAGGGGCCATGCCTACCCACTGAACATGGTTTCTACAGGTTCTATCTTGCTTTTGTTGGGTATTTCAGCTAATGTCCTCCCTGTTGGGTCCTAGGAACCTCTTGGGTCCCTGGCATCTGGGACTTTCTAGTGGCTACCCCTAGTTCCCTCTCTCCCACTGTTACTTTCCTTTCAAATTCCTGAGACTTTGTACTTCTCCCCCATCTTCCCCCATATCTGAACCAGCTCCCCTTTCCCCTCCTTCTCCTCTCTCTCCCAGATTCCTCTCGCCCCCTACTTTCACGTTTATTTTCTTCCCCCTTCTGAGAAGGATTGTGGTATCCACACTTTGGTCTTCCTTCTTGGGTATCATATGGTCTGTAAGTTGTATTTTGAGCTTTTAGCCTAATATCCACTTATCAGTGAGTACATACCATGTGTGTTCTCCTGTGACTGGGTTACCTCACTCGGGATGATATTTTCTAGTTCCATCCATTTGCTGCAAATTTCATGAAGTCATTTTTAATAGCTGAGTAGTACTCCATTATGTAGATGTACCACATTTTCTGTACCCATTCCTCTATTGAGGGACATCTGGATTGTTTCCAGCTTCTGGCTATTATAAATAAGGCTGCTATGAACATAGTGGAGCATGTGTCCTTGTTATATGTTGGAGCATCTTTTAGGTATATGACCAGGAGTGGTATAACTGGGTCTTCAGGTAGAACTATGACCAATTTTCTGAGGAACCACCAGACTGATTTCCAGAGTGGTTGTACCAGTTGACAATCCCATCAATAACGGAGGAGTGTTCCTCTTTCTCCACATCCTAGCCAGCATCTGTTGTCACCTGAGTTTTTGATCTTAGTCATTCTGACTGGTATGAGGTGGAATCTCAGGGTTTTTTTTTTAATCTACATTTTCCTGATGACTAAGGGTGTTGAACATTTCTTTAGAAGCTTCTCTGCCATTCCAGATTCCTCAATTGAGAATTCTTTAACTATGAACCCCAATTTTAATAGAGTTATTTGATTCTCTGGACAATAACTTCTTGAGTTCTTTGTATATATTGAATATTAGTCCTCTATCCAATGAGGATTGGTAAAGATCTTTTCCCAATCTGTTGGTTGCTGTTTTATCCTATTTACAGTGTCCTTTGCCTTACAGAACCTCTTCAATTTTATGAGATCCCATTTGTCTATAGTTGATCTTAGAGTCTGAGCCATTCCTGTTCTGTTCAGGAAATTTTCCCCTGTGCCAACGTGTTCCAGGCTCTTTCCTACTTTCTCTTCTATTAGATTAGTGCATCTGGTTTGATGTGGAGGTCCTTGATCCACTTGGACTTGAGCTTTGTACAGGATAATAATGAATCAATTTGCATTCTTCTTCATGCTGACCTCCAGTTGAACCAGCATCATTTGTGGAATATGCTGTCTTTTTTCCACTTGATGGTTTTGACTTCTTTGCAAAAGATCAAGTGACCATAAGTATGTGGGTTTAATTCTGGATCTTCAGTTCTATTCCATTGGTCTGCCTGTCTGTCAATATACTAATACCATTCAGTTTTTATTCCTATTGCTCTGTAGTACAGCTTGAAGTCTGACATGGTGATTCCCCCAGAAGTTTTCTTATCATTGAGAATAGTTTTGGATAGCCTGGGTTTTTTTGTTATTCCAGAAGAATTTGAGAATTGCTCTTTCCATCTCTGTGAAGGATTGGGTTGAAATTTTGATGGGGATTGTATTGAATCTGTAGATTGCTTTTGGTAAGATGGTCATTTTTACTATGTTAATCCTGCTGATCCATGAGCATGAGAGATCTTTCAATCTACTGAAGTCTTCTTCAATTTCTTTCTTCAGAGAATTGAAGCTTGTGTCATATAGATCTTTCACTTGCTTGATTAGCATCACACCAAGATAATTCATAGTATTTGTGACTATTGTAAAGAGTGTCATTTTCCTAATTTCTTCCTCAGCCTGTTTATCCTACTGATGTGTTTAAGTTAATTTTGTATCCAGCCACTTTGCTGCAGTTGTTTGTCAGCAGTAGGAGTTCTCTCATGGATTTTTTTGGGGGGTCACTTATGGATATTATCATACTATCTGCAAATAGTGATATCTTGACTTCTTCCTTTCTAATCTGTATCCCTTTGATCTCCTTTTGTTACCTAATTGCTCTGGCTAGGACTTCAAGTACTATATTGAGTATGTAGGGAGAGAGTGGGCAGCCTTGTCTAGTCCATGATTTTAGTGGGATTGCTTCAAGTTTCTCTCCATTTAGTTTAATGTTGGCTATTGGCTTGCTGTATATTGCTTTTATTATATTTAGGTATAGGCCTTGAATTCCTATTCTCTCCAATACTTTTAGCATGAAGGGGTGTTGAATTTTGTCAAATATATTCTCAGCATCTAATGAGATGGTCCTTTTTTTTTCCTTTGAGTTTGTTTATATAGTGGGTTATGTTGATGGATTTCTGTATATTGAACCATTCCTGCATCCCTGGAATGAAGCTACTTGCTCATGGTGAATGATTGTTTTGATATGTTCTTGGATTCAGTTTGCAAGAATTTTATTGAATATTTTTGTCTCAATATTCATGAGGGAAATTGGTCTGAAGTTTGCTTTCTTTGTTGGGTCTTTGTGTGGTTTAGGTATCAGTGTAATTGTGGCTTCATAGAATGTATTGGGTAGAGTTCCGTCAGTTTCTATTTTATGAAGTAGTTTGAACAGTATTGGTATTAGGTCTTTGAAGGTCTGATAGAATTCTGCACTAAAGTCACCTGATCCTGGACTTTTTTGGCTAGGAGACTTTTAATGACTGCTTCTATTTCCTTGGGGTTTATGGTACTGTTTAGATGGTTTATCTGATCCTGATTTAGCTTTGGTACACAGTATCTGTCTAGAAATTTGCCCATTTCATCCAGGTTTTCCAGTTTTGTTAAGTATAGACTTTTATAGTAGGATCTGATAATTTTTTTGAAATTCTTCAGTTTCTGTTATGTCTCCATTTTCATTTCTGATTTTGTTAATTTGGATACTGTCTCTGTGCCCTCTGTTAAGTTTGGCTGAGGGTTTATCTATCTTGTTGGCTTTCTCAAAAAAATCAGCTCCTGGTTTTGTTGATTCTTTGTATAGTCCTTTTTGTTTCTACTTTGTTGATTTGAGCTCTGAGTTTGATTATTTCCTGCTGTCTACTCCTCTTGAGTGAATTTGCTTCTTTTTGTTCTAGAGCTTTCAGTTTTGTGCCAGTAAGCTGTAAGTGTATGCTCTCTCCAATTCCTTTATGGAAGCACTCAGAGCTATGAGTTTTCCACTTAGTACTGCTTTCATTGTGTCCCATAAGTTTGGGTATGTTGTGCCTTCATTTTTGTTAAATTCTAAAAAGTCTTTTATTTCTTTATTTCTTCCCTGATCAAGTCATCACTGAGTAGAGAGTTGGTCAGCTTTCATGTGTATGTGAGCGTTTTGTTGTTTTTGTTGTTGTTGAAGACCAGCCTTAGTCCATGGTAATCTGATAGGTTGTATGGGATTATTTCAATCTTCTGGTTGAGGCTTGTTTTGTGTCTGATTATATGGTCAATTTTGGAGATGGTACCTTGAGGCGCTGATTAGAAGATATATTTTTTTCTGTTTCAGGGTGAGTTGTTCTGTATGTTGTTATTAATATCAGATATCAGTTGTTAATAATATCAGATATTGACCATACTCATGGGGAAAGAGCACACCAAACCAACACCAACATGGTTCCATGTGGTAAGATTTTAATGGGGGAACAAGACAAGGGGAAGGGGTGAGAGAAAGAAAAGAAAAGAGAGCGAGGGGCCAGGGAATCTGCCTTTCATTTGGAATGTGAGTAAAGGTTCCCAGGTGGAGGTGGGAATTGAGCCAAAAGGTCTTCTGGGAATGTATGGATGTTGCCATGGCAACAGTGACCAAAGGTGTCACTCTAAAGGCAATTCCTGATACCAACACTGTAGATATTTATTAAGTCCATTTGATTCATAACCTCTGTTAGTATCATTGTGCCTCAGTTTATGTTTTCATGATCTGTCCATTGGTGACATTAATTCAGTGGGCTGTTTAGTATAGGCATAGAGTTGGGTAACCAACACCACTATTTAATTTGGCAAATTTAAATTACCACTAAAAGGAGGAACCATACCGACTTAGAGAGATTCCCACTTCCCCTTCCTCTTCCCAGAATCCTAGCAGTTGTCAATCTGTTTTGACAACTAAATAGGATTTAGTTCTTATGAGAAAATGTTAGCAAGTGATAAACAAATTTGGCTTATTATACAATGGAATAACATCTCACTATGAAGTATTGATGTGTGCTGCACAACAGACAAATCTTGATATCATGCTCAGAGCAAGAAGCAAGCCACAAAAGGTCAAGGGTTGCTCAATGTCATTTATATGAAATGTCAACACAAGCAGTTGATCCTGATAGAAAACAGATGGACAACTGCTGAGAAAACCAGTCTGCTCTCTAACCAAAGCAGCATCCTCTTCTAAAAATGTAAATAAAGTCGCTGGGGCTCCAGAGAGAAGCCACCACAGGCTTACTGGCTCTGCTTTCCCGGGACTGAGGCATGTAGCTTACCTTGGCTAATAAAGTCTCAAGTCCTTTCAAGACAGAAGTGCTGACAGTAGTCTGCCTTTCCACAGGTCTTCAAACGTGGCTACTTTGTGGATGCAGGAAACCTGAGGTCAGAAGCGAAACAGAGATGGAAGTGTACTGAGCAGGGCCTGTTGCACCTCCCATCCCTGGCAGGTCCGAGAGCTCTCAGAGAACACAGAGACTGTCCCCACTGTCCAATCAGAATGGCCATCAGCAAGGAACTGTCAAAACATTAGACGCTGGCCAAGATGTGGCAAAATTAACCCTTGTATTCTGCTAATGGGGATATACATTAGTACAGCCGCTATGGAAATCGATGTGGATATCCTTAAAATACTAAAACTAGTACCACCAAGCCATCTCAGTCAGTCAACAGGTTATCCAGGGCAGGGGTGAGGATTAAAAAGAAAAAAAGGCAATTAGACAACATTTAACATGACTCCAGCCAGTTCTGAGGCTGAAGCAGATGTTTGATTTTCCAATCTGCTTTTATACCATTTTAATTACATGCAGAATAATAAGATCAGTTCTGGGTCAAGGAACAAGCAAGGCTCCTGTAATCACATTTCAAGGGGCTGGTCAGGATGACCAAGACAAAAGGACTGCCACACATGCTTCCGCTGAACCTGCTCTGGGCTTTGCATTAACTCAAAAGTAAATGTTCTTAATCAGGGTCTATTTCCTGAATTTAGGCCCAAAGTCAGATTCCTGCTTTGACCTTATTTCTTTGGTCCTGATAATGTCAAACTCCTGTCAAGTGTCTAGAAGCAAGTGGCCCCCACAGGCTCTCTACAGACCACCATATGATCCAGCTGTTCCCCTCCTCAGAATATACCCAATGGGATCTGTGTCAGCTTCCAAAATACACTTATATGTCCATGCTTATTGCTGCTGTACCATTCACAGTAACCACGTTAGGCTGCTGACTCAGGTGCCCATTAGTGGATAGATGTATAGAAAATATGTTTGTATTTATGAGAAGATGGGGTGACCCGTCCGGCGGGTCCAGTTATTCAGGGTCCCGAAGAGGTTTTCTACCTGTAGGTCAATGGGGGTGAAGAGAAGAAGGAGACCAAGCAAAAGTTCTGTTGTCAAGGTCTCGTTTATTGGGGTGAGCGTTACAGCTTTTAAGGCTTTCAGGTAGGGGGAGTGACCTTTGTGAAACACAAAGGAAGGAGAGACGAGGGTACTCTGATAGCAGGAGGTGAAGAGGTCATGCGGTGGAGACACCGGGTGTTTGCCCAGGAGACATCTGGTATTTACTCCGGCTGAAGCATCCCATGGTTGTTATCTTCTTGTGTAAATTCATGGGAGAGGCTTTTGTCCAACAATCTCAAGACTTTATGGCAGTCCTTTCAAGGTTGAACATCTGTCGCCATGCAGCCAAGAGTCACGTAGGCATTCTGAGCTATACAGTCACAAAACGGCCAGGCCCAAATCCAATACGGCTCCCTACAATGGGGGAGTGGCAGATATAGTAAGTTGGAATGATCATAATCAACACATAAACATGTGTGAAGAGTTATGATGAAATCCATTGTTTTATACAATCAATAGTTAGCCAATAAGGTTTGTATAACATGGAGGTCAACATTTTCAGCATGCAGACTTTAATAAGCCTCTTCGAGGTATATCTTAAGATAAGTAATAAAGACTACTTCCACTTAATGTATTCAAAAGAATAAAAAGTGGGCTAGTCACGGTGACACTTGCCTATAATCCTAGTACTTGGAAAGTGGAAGCAGGATCAGGAGTTCAAATTCAGCCTATGCTATATAGATAAAGACCAGCCTAGACAATATGAGATTTTGTTTCAATCCCTCCACCCCCCAAGCAAAAAGGTAATTTAAAAGATAATTAGAAAACTCATTAAGAGACAAACCACACTACAGGCACGTTGGGTCGCAGCACTCAAAAGCTTGCCGTTTTCCTGCTCCATCAACCAGTACATGTTGATACACCAGCCCTGATCTCCTGAGTCCTGTTCTCCAGGATTACCCTCTGCAAGTTCCAGTCCAGCTAGAGAAGATGGCTTACCATTAGGTAAACAAGGCTGGTGTTCAAGATCTTCATACTGACTGAACTTTAGGAAGTGAAGTGGGAGGCCTGCAAGGATCCGGATGATCGCCACTGGGGGGGGGGGGTTGATGTTGTTCATCCTGCTCTCCAGAAAAGGCCCTGCGAGAAGCAAAAAGAGCAGCTCATTTGAATTCAGAAAGAGTGCCTTCTTCCTCCTTGCTGTGTATAAGTTCTTCTCCAGAAAAGGAACCCACGGGCTCTCTTCTTGTCTCTGCTCCTCCATTGTCACCCGCATCTCCCACAAGATTTGATTCTGAGTCATTACCATGCTCTTGGGATGAGTTAAACTGGCAGAGACTGAGAAAGTGCACGGAACGCGGAGACTCTCAATTGTCTGTTTCAGATTGATACAGACCATGTTGCTCCTGCTGCTGATACTGAACCTGAGCTCACAACTTCATCACATAGCAGGTAAGAAAGGGCCATGGGAGGGGCCTGGGAATGGTGAGCAGGGGGCGGTCCCTAGCCAAAGCTGGAAATGAGTGTCTGTGGGTATTCTTTGAGAGGGAATGTGGTTACTGGATATTTCAAGTAGCAGAAAAGAATGCTTTCCAGGGTTGGTGGTCCCCATCTTGTAGAAGCAGAAACTGGGAATATTGATCAATCTCTCCCAACCCCCCAATGCTTGCAATAAAGCACGTGTCTGAACGGACATAGAGGGCAGTTCTCTTTAAGGTAAGGTGCTAAGCAGCTACCTGTTTCCCCTCTATTGGGTTGAGTGACTGAGGCAAACATAGAGCGCTTCGTTACTCATTTGAGTTCTTTTAGCAAGCAATGGCGTAGCCACTGGTCATTTAATACCATAATGTGGATTGAATTGAAAAGACAGAGACAATAAAGCCCCGATGAAACTGAATCCGAGGGCTAGGTCTTTGTACTTGGTGATGGGACATCTAGTGGAGGATGTGGTTTAGAAGGGAGAAAGCAGTTTCAGAATTGATTGTTTCCCTGGGGAAGGTGTTTCAGATCACTGGTGTGTGGTCAGGGCTGCAGTACCAAGAGAACACTAGGAGGTTTTAAAAAGCAGCAGTTGGAGGGTTAAGGGCCCCGATGCGCCACAGCACAAGCACAAGGCTTTCCTTGAGAGGAATCATGGAGAAAGTGGTCCTTTGGCACTGGATAACCTGTTGATAAGTGGCTGTCTCCTCCCATCTCATCCTGTCCAGGGGGTCAATCCATGCTCCTTCCCCCACCCCACCCCACTCCCACCCCCATGGGCGGCTTAGGAAAGAAAGGAAGAGCTAGGGAAACAGGGATGGCTAGTTTTTGTTTTATTTTGTTTTGTTTTAGTTTTGTGTTTTGTTTGTGTTGCCCTCCATCCACCCACCCCCATCTCCCCACCTCCGCACTGAATCTTTCTGGAGAGGAAGGACTGTTTCTTTTAAGAAAAGCAGCACAAGGCAATTACAGTCTATATGAGCTCTGAGGTATATGTTAAGGGAGCCGGAAGGATATAGGGAAGCAAGGTATGCTTACATTCACAAGAGGGCTTAGATGTGGCAAACACTGTGCAAGGCAGGTTCCGCGTCTTTTTTTTTTTTTTTTTTTCTTTCTTTCTTTTTTTCGGAGCTGGGGACTGAACCCAGGGCCTTGTGCTTGCTAGGCAAGGCTCTACCACTGAGCTAAATCCCCAACCCCTGGTTCCGTGTCTTGTTCAATCTTCGGGACACTCATTTGGTCAGTAGAGAGGGTGAGACATGGGAAGGTTTTGTTTTTTGTTTTTTTTTTAATGTGCCAGAGATGACATAGTTAGTTACTAGGTGACATGTGAAAGATTTGCAAACGCTGATGTCCTTTCTGCCCCTTCCCCCCATAGTGCTAACAGTACTGTATAATGGTAGGCAATCTGCAAATTGTCTAACTGGGGGTGGGAATTTTACATAAGTTTTAAAGCGTGAGATATATTTAATGCGTATTCTGAGCATTTCATAAACAAAAAAAATATGTGTAATGAGTTATGTTGATGAATTGATAAAAACAGCACATTTTGCTCACTCCATAAACCTGGAATTCCTTTCTGCTCTTTCTTTGCAGAAAATTTTAACTAAAATGAGAGTTAAATTAGAACACTAATCTTGTGCGTTTTAACTCCATCGTTATGTGTCTTTCTAATTAAGGTATTTTGGTTTCTTAGGAAGCTATTGACAGGGGCGGGGTCACCTAGAAAAGAAAGCCGAGGAGTGGTAATTGTTATTAAATGGTGATTGAAAAGGAAAAGGCCCAGGATGGGGATAAAAAGATCTATAGTATCCTTGCTCATTACCTGTCCAGGCTTTTAAATAAGAACCGAGCATTCAGGTGTCATTTACAAAGAGACAAAATACAATTTTAAGAGTATAGGCGAACTTTAAGAAGAGCCAGAGGGTAGCTGGGCTAGAGTAGTCATTGTCTGAGAGACTACCCGGGTTAATATGGTATTCAGAATGAGGACCTCACTTCCTCAATTGCTAAGTGTGTAGCCCTTGACCTGCATTCATCCCCGAACAAAACAGTTCCTATACAGGAGTCACATGGATACGATTCCTCATTACCCTCTATGCATACATTTCTATTTTTAAATTCAAAAAACTAATGCTTATGTAGGACTTGATCAGTCCTACGTCCAGGAGGTCCCACTCACGAAAACACGAAGCTGGAGATCAGTGCAATAAGCAAGAGGTTTAATGATCCAGTACACTGGGGTGACCCTGTACCCAGAACAGAGGTGACCCCAAAGAACAAAGGCCCACACCCTTTATACTGTTTCAGGGTATAGGCTTTAGGTTACAGCTTGAGTTGGTTATTTCTCATTGGTGGGGTCTATTACCTTTTTAATTCATTGGTGGCCACCTATCGTCCTTTGAATTCTTTGGAGGCCCTTGGTGGGGAAATATCTTTGGCATGCAGTGGGGGTGGTGAAGGACTCCTGCTAAGGGTGGCTAGCTCATTTCCTGGAACAGGGTGTTATCCTAAATTCCACCTGGTGTTTGCCAAAGGCAGCCTTTGTCCTTAAGTTTGAATCTAACCCTTATCGGATCGTTTAGTCATTACAGATAAAGAGTGACGACATTCCTAATGCTCTAAAATTAGTTAGAGGAATCAAGGTCAATGACAAGGATACGTTGTTATTGGCATCACAAACAAGCTGCCCCATCTGTGAAAAGCCCAGAAAGATGACATACAGCACAATGTCTGTTGCTTGAGCATCCTTCAATAATAAGGTAAAGCTGAAACAAGCAAGACCTTGAGAAGCACAAGACTCAGTATCAGTTTCTGGAGGTGGTAGGGTGTCATTAGTCACAGTCAGGTTCTTGGATGAGGGGTGGGCTCCTGGATGCTCATTTTACCTACAGGAATTGCTTTAACAACTCTCCTATAAATCGTCCTGCTATAAGATATGCCACAGACACTGAAAACCACATGAAACAGACACAAGCCCGACATGCCCAAACACTGGTGGAAATACCCCCAGAGTGTTGACCAGGTCCCCAGGAACCACCCACTACAGTCCAAGCAAAACCTCTTCAAAACCCTGCTCATGGCTTCTGCCCTGATCCTCATAAAAATGACTGGCTACAGATTGTTGAAAGGAATCTTTAGAGCACTCTGTCAATGTGCGTTCTTTGAAGATTTCAAGCCAGCAAATGGAAGCAAACCCAAGTTTCAAGCAACTATATATTTCACTGAATGCACTATAGTTTAATCACTAGTTGATGGGCACTGCAGTTATTTCGGTGTCTGGGTTAAGTGAAGCCCTGCGAGACTAGAGAAACCTGACTTGTTCTGATTTCATGCTCCATTAATTATCAACTCTTTCCTTACATATATTTTGTAGATACACTGTTGCGTTTAAGAAAAAAGAGATAAAGAAGCCAGGGATATGTTTGATGGAGGCACAGTATGGTGTAGGTGAAATATCCTAGCTCGAGTCTCAGGATGGCACGCCCCAGGAAACACCGATCCCGAACGAGCCCCCAAATGAAAGATCCCTGAAGAGAGACCCTTATTCAAGTCTTGGGAAATCGCGGACCCCAGACACAGAGAGACCATTTTGGATGTAATAAGCAAAGGCGAGGTTTATTACGGAGACCTATTACAGAGATCTCCAGGCCGACACGTATCCCGCACAGGAGACAGAGGTATTGACCCTGACTTTTAGAAGCAAGGGGTTTATATAGGGTGAGGAACAGGGGGAGGGGCAGAGTTGGCGCGGCTATAAGTGATTGGCTCATTCAAACATAGCAGTGAGATCACAACACAGCAGAAGAGTACGTGCTGACTGGGGCGTTCGGGTTTTTAGAAGCCAGGGGCTTATCAGGGTTTGAAGGACACTTGGTTAAAGTGTGACTCTGAGTAAGCTGGGGGAGGTGCCCTCTTGCCAAATGGTTTATGAGTCAGTCCTGATAGCTTGGGCTGGTTCCTGCATTCCTTTTCTTTATCTTTATGGTCTGTTAGTCCTTGTGGCAGGGCGGCCCCCATCATGCCTGGACTTGTCTGGGCTTGTTTCTTATAGTTTAGCCCTGAGTCTGTGGATTTTGAAACTTACTCTTTTAATTTTATATTTTTAAACCTTAAATCTGTATAATTTTCCTTTCATAGGGGAAGGGGGTGCCTCTGTGGGCCCGTGCTGAGGCATTTCTTCCCGCTGAGGTACCAGCCACATGATGGTGATGGCATAGTATAGAAAAGAGTTTATTTAGGGCATTGGGGGGGGGGGAGAAACAGAGAAAGAGAGAGAGAGAGAGGAGGAGGAGGAAGAGGAGGAGGAGTTGGCTATGAACATGCAGAGAGAGGGGAGGGAGGGAAATGGGGAGAGAAGGGACAGAGAGGGAAAAGAGGGAGGGAGAAGAGCAAGAGCATGAGAACGAGGAGGGGGAAGCAGCCCCATTTATAGAGTCAGACACTCCTGGCTGTTGCCAGTGTAGAAAGAATGTCAATATATACTATCTATAAAGATTTAACAGAATTAGTGGTACATTTCATATTAAAAGTATTTACATTTACATTCAGTAAAATTCACCTTTTCGCTAAAAAGTGACAAATACATGGTCATATAATGGCCTCCACATTCAAAATGGGATTAGATTAGTCTTTATGTAATTACTTATTTTTTATTATTTATATATTAATTATATTGCTTAGTGGAATTCACTGTGATAATATCCACACATGTATACGGCATACACTGTAGATACTCTTTGCTATCTGGCTTCTTTCTCTTAGTGTAACACATTTGAGCTTCATTCATGTTGCTGTCTTTATCTGTAGCTTATTTCTTTCTGTTATTGAGTGGTGTGTGCTGGGTGATCCATTTCCCAGTTGGAAGACATTTGAGCTATTTCCCATTTCTGGTTATTTTAAATAAAGTTTCTCTAGATGTTTGCAAATAGGTTTCTACATGGACATATATTTTAATTTACTTATTTGCTACAGTGAATTTCTAGACCCTGTGGCCATTATAAATAAATGTATAGGAAATTCTAAGACCTGCCCACCGATGTTATACCAACTTTACATTGTCATCGGCCATATCTGAGAGTGTCAGTTAGCCCTGGTAGCGACATTGTTTTGTTATTCCAGATGCATAGAAATACCTTACTGTGGTTATAGCTTTCGGTTTTCCAGTCACCAATGATATTAAGCACATTTTAATGTGTTTACTG
This sequence comes from Rattus rattus, assembly GCF_011064425.1. Lineage (NCBI taxonomy): Eukaryota > Metazoa > Chordata > Mammalia > Rodentia > Muridae > Rattus > Rattus rattus. Next base: position 29,514,702 of record NC_046155.1, read on the forward strand.
TCTAACCATTTGTCTTCCTTTCTAAACTGTGAATGCAAATCATCTAATGATTTTTAATTGGGTTCTTTGTTTTCTGCTAAGTGTTCCTTATTTATCTGAGATATAAGTCCATTATCAGGTGTCTTATGAATATTATCTCTCGGCCTGTTTTCCATTCTTTCAACAAGTCTTCACTGAGATACTCTACTCGTTGTGGTCTAACTTAAGGGTGTCATGTTTCATGTCCAACACTTTTGACTCCCAATCTAGGACCTCTCAGCAGCTCAAATTGAAAGGATTCTTTTCTGACTATCTCATAACTGTTCATGTTACATTTAGGTTTGGAATCAAGTTTGAGTCAGTGTTTATAGGGAGTGGGCGTGGGAGGGGCTGTGAGTAGAAGGCATAACAGCACTCATTTGTTGGCCCCTCCTGGGTCCCCAGCAGAGTTTGACCCCTGCTGAGCCCTGCTAATGCACGTAGAAGCCTTTTGTTCCTAACAAAGGAACGCCCTGGTCCCTTAGCGTCACACCCAGGTGTACACCTGGGCAATGGTCCTTTCATTCCTGTCTTTTGTTCTCGGTCTTTGTTCCTGGGCTCAGGCTGGTCTTCCTGGATTTCTCCCCAGTAAATTTGGGGCACGTATTTGGTCTTTTGTTCCTGAGTCCTAAAGCAGGTTTTCCCCACTGTGCTTCCTGGAATTTTCCACCCGGTGAACTGGGAGTATATATTCAGTGAATAAAGCTAAAGATTTGGCATTCTCTCTTGACACGAATGACCCGAGTCTCTTTGTTTTTTAACCCCGAAGACTTACGCCTGGCTCTCGGTACTGCTTCAGTGCAGGCACCAGACACTCATTCACTCTGGGTCCATTCTTTTAGGTCTTTTCTTCAGAGGGAAACACCTTTGACTCTTTGTCACAAACCAAGAGTTCATATTTGTGTAGGTCCATTGATTCCTCCTTAAGCTAATTTTGAACTGCTTCCCATTGAACAGCAGAAGTTTTCTTTTTCTTTTTGACCCATGGCATGTGCCCCGCCTTTTGTGAGTATCTTCTTCTTGATTATTGTAACTTTACAGTTGATTTACTTTTTTGTCTTTTATTGCAAAATCTAAAACTATCTTGTAATCCAGATACACTTAACAGTATTTATTTTTATAGTTATGTCGTAGACAGAAACAAACCAATACTTTGTATCTTTGAGGTTTCCCTCCATCTTCCAGATGTGGGTGGAAGCAGATAGGGGTGGAGAGGAAGAATTAGACCATGATGTTGCTTGCGGTGCTCTGGTGCAGGACACACCCACTCTGATTTTCAACGACTGTTGCTATATATGAGTATGATAGCTAATATTGATAATTGACTTGAGATTCAGATCCACCAAAAAAGCATACCTCTAAGTGTGTCTTTGAGAATGTTTTCAGGAAGCTTTAGCTCACCCTGAGCAAGAGAGTCTCGTCCTGAGTGTGGGTGGCATTGCGCCATGGACTGTCGTCTTAGCCTGAATAAAAGGGAGAAAGTAAGTTAAAATGAGTACCCTGACTGCAGGTGCAGTGTGACCACTCTTGCTACCATGCCTTTCCTGCCATGAAGGACTGTACCCCTTCAGACTGTGAACCAAGGCAAGCCCTTTCTTCCTTGCATTGCTTCTTGTCAGTTATGTTGTCACAGCAATGGGGAAAGGAAGTAAGACAACAAAGGAATGGACCCTGGCCAGGGTAGGATTTCCACAGTGAAGGGTGTCCTAGGCAATGCTCACACATAGAGCAACAGAGCATGAGCCTAATGCACAGAATAGTTTTCTGAAGAGCAGGGGCTTTGTGAAAAGCCTTCTAGTCCCATCTCACATTTTAAGTACACAGTATAGCAAGGCAAAAAAAAAAAAGTAAATTTCTGTTGTTCAGTGGAAAGAACTTCAAAATTAGCCTAAGGAGGAAACTATCTTGGGAGATAATGCAAATGATTTGTTTTGTGTTTCCTGAAGATGTGACAGGTGGCGGCTGTCATCAAGCCCTGTTTGCAAACAAAATGCTAAATTGACCTCAGGATCCTCAAAAAAAAAAAAAAAAAAAAAAAAAAAAACCTCCCAAATTATCTAAATTGGGTGGATGTCCTTTATCTGATTGCATTGGAAGTTCAGTTCTAGATTGAAACTTAATTTGTTTACTGCACCACAAATGAAATGTAAGACAAAACCTTACCACAAAGCCAAAAGTTTACCTGCCTTAGTCTTAGGTGCTGGCAGTAGCTGGTAGGGTCACTGGAGCAGAGAGGTGAGTGCAAAGTATAGCTAGAGATAAATTTGTATTCCATTTCCACAGCCACCACTCACTGGCCTTAAGCAAACCGTTCTTCAAACCTGTTAAAAAAGGACAGTATCTCCTACTGTGCAGGGTTAACAGAGGACCAAACAGAGGGTGATAGAAGAGTCCTTTTAGTGTTGGGATCATTGTATTTGACAAAGGTTAACTATCACTCTTTCCCCAGTTACACCAGTGTCCAAAGTCTGCCTCACAGATCCTGAGTCTTTACATTTGGGGCACAGCACTTCTAACGAGTGCTAAGGTGAAGCTGAGAGCAGCATTTCAGACAGCAAGAGGGTAATCGGTGTTTGCAAATGCAGATGTTTGCTCTGTCCAATTAGACTTGTTCAATACTGTCTGCAAGTTAGAAGCTCCCAGAAAAACTGCAAAATGAACATCTGCTCTACCCCAATAATAACTTCATCTGAAGAACCCAGTTTACAGTTTGGGCATTAGCATTTTTTAAAAAGTCTTTGCTATGGTCTGGATATGTTTTCCTCAAAGGTTGGCCTCCAGGGCAGTGTTGTAAACTCTAAGAGGTAGGGTCTAACAGAGGGTAATTAAATCCCAAATGTCCACACTAATAAAAGTGACATCTGTCTCTAAAGAGTGGGTAGTTATAATGGGAAACTACCCCAAAAGTGTGGCCATCCCTTTCTGCTTCTTCATCAGGTTAGGCAGAACTGTATGGTGACACCAAGCTTCTTGGACCCTCTACCACCAGAATCTTGAACCTCAGTATAAAGCACACAGGCATTTGGTTAAAACAACACTGAGTGGCTGTAGGCAGTGTCCTGGAAGGCTCTGTGTCAGGCCAGCTGAGGCCTTCTGCTTGGTTATTCTAACACGCAGACAGACAGCCTTGAGAAAGAATTCTGCACAGAACCCATTATAAGTGGTTTCATTTCCTCTGTGATTCACAAAAAGCTAAAAGTTTGTAGAATTTCAAAAATATGTTGCATCTCCTAAACTACCCATCTTATGAGCAATCAAGCCCAAAGCTTTGCATGCCTTGGAAGCTATAACCAGGGCGAAATTAGTCTAGATAACAACCCCCAGTCATTGTGAATATTATGATTCATGGTTTATGTCGGTTAATTGTTCTTTCCTCTTGTGAATGTTACCCCCCACCCCTCAAAATGTCACCTGTCTGAAAGGTAAAATATATTTTAAAGCGTGGGGCATCTATTCGGCGAGGGGTGGGGTGGCGTTGAAAAGAAAAGAGAAGCCATATGTTTATAAAAGGTTGGGGCACGGGATGGGGGAAGTTCTGCTGTCATAACAGGGGAGTTCCAGAGGAAGTTACAGGTTTTCTCTCTCATGAGAAGAATCTGTAGAGCAGTAAACAGCTTAGCCATCAACACATTTCCAAATCTATCCAGTTACTCAGACGCACAAGTGAGCCTTCCTTGCACACCCCTCTCTCCCTTTCTCCACCTCTCTCCTTATTTTCCATTTGGACATCTGTAATTTAAAAAGGGGGAATGTACTTAATACTAGTAAATTCCTAAACTAAATGCTCAGAAAATAGCTACTATATTTTTGATGAATAATTAATAATTATGATTCCTCCCCACCCCTCCATCCCCACAGAGTGGATTTGGTACAAAGTATCTTTTAGTTATAAGTGAGTGAAGGATTCAGACATGATTTCTGGTTTAGCCACTTTTCTCTCTGGCTGTACCCAAAGTAACAGTCTGGCAGAAGCAACTTAAGGGAGAAAGGGTTATTTTGTTTGATCATTTGAGAGGATACATTCCACAGTGGTGGGGAAGGGGCTGCAGCAGAGGTGAGGTGGCTATCTGTCACACTGCATCTGCAGTCAGGAAGCAGAAGGAGACAGATGCTGGTGCTCAGCTAACTTTCTCGCTTTTTACTTAGCCCAGGAACCCGGTCCGCGGGATGATGTCACTCATGTTCCAGGTGGATCTTCCCTGCTCAGTTCAGCCTCACTATGAACAACCCAGGTGTTTCAACATCCCATCAAATTAAGATTGATCATCCCTATTCTCATAATAATGGATCTAAACACTAAGTTCATAAGAACTTGTCATTTTAGCATGCAAAGGAGGCTACAAAATAGATTCCTACAGGAATTCCTGAACTACAGCATCCTTTACTAGTATGATCAGGGTCTTCTCAGCCTGATCCAGCAAGGGCATGCATGATTTACACTGTTTTGCATAGAAGCAGACACCTTAGAGCTTCTCTCCGGGCCCCATGGGCATGTGTGCGTCTTCTCCGTACCACAGATCTGTGTAAAATGTGCATTGATGTTCTAGTTGTAGTGCAGGCAGAGGACAGAGGCAATAGACTGTCCAACCACTTTGGGTAAAGCTCATTTGTGCAAATCACTGGGTGAAATGCTGGGTAGCAGCCCATGGATGCTCTCTTGTAAAGAACACCTCAGGGAGAAGTGAACACAGCCAGGCTCGGGGTCTCCTGTTCACCACTCTCCCCTGCCCCTCCCTGATTCTCCATAGCTGAGGTTAATATGTTAGATACTAGGAAAATGTCAAAGCAAACAGTCTTGTTCACTTTTAAGGTTTGAAGGATAATGGAAGTTCAGAAGTTCGGAAAAAAATGTGAGTTAAAACAGGCTTGCAAACTGAGTGTTGCCACACCCCAGTCACCCCAGTCACCCCAGAACACCCTGGCCACCCCAGCCCTCTGGAGGTTGAAGCAGAAAAGGCTTGAGTCCAAGACCATATAGGACTATGTAATAAGGCCCTGTCTTTTAACCAAAGACTATCTAAAGGTGAATTGCAACGTGAACCATCAATCATCAGAAAACCAAAAGTTACTCCTACCATGGCCAGGGACTGGACAACTATTCCCACTAACTAAAATATCCTAGTATGCCACAGGTGTGCTGGGCACCTAGAATCTGGGGACTCAGAAGGCTGAGGCAGGAGGAGGATGAGTTAACAGCCAGCCTGGGATACACAGCAAAACCCTGTCAGTGAAAGAAAGAAAAGAGAGGAAGGAGGGAAGAAAGGAGGAAGAGAGGGATGGAGGGAGGGACAGACTATCCTGGCTTATGAAGGGGACTACACATCCCATATGTGGATTACTACTTTCCCAAGACTTAAACATCTCCTGGAAGGACATTTTCTGAGTGCCTGCTAGCTGTCAGACATGGGTGATATATATGCGGTCCACCTTGCTTAGATTTTCCCACGGAACCAATAGATGAGTACTTACCTCATGCAGACAGATTCATAGAAGCTAAGTGTCAAAGGTCCCTAACGAATCCTGGTATTGTTGGAATTTGAACCCAAGACCACCTGTCATTAAACAAAAATATTTTTTAAAGCCCACAGATATTTGATGATCAGATTATTTTCTTGTAATAATGATGAAATAGATCTATGGAGTATAATTCAACCCAATCTTCTGTGATGGTTTAGAAATAATTTCCCTGTCTTTCTATACTTCTATCATTGGGATACCCACTCATTACTGAAGGATGCAACATACAGTTTCCCACAATCTCTACATGCAAACACTGCCTACTCTGTTTCTGCTCTGTCAGAGCTATTTAAGTCAACTCATCGTTTAAAAAGCAAACAGGTAACTTTGTACAGGCAGAAAGGTAGTAACACACTAGTAAAACTAAGGCTGGGGACAAAAGCAAACACTGAAAACAAAGCAGTCCTACTAAGTTCTCGCCGATGCTAGTCGCCTTCCGAGGAGCTCCCTACCCTAGCAAAAGAGGAAATACTCAAAAGAATAGAGTCCAGTTAGAAAATATGTGGATGACAGATTGGAATCAAAATGAGAGGGGAATAAATTCCTCTCTAAATAATTCAATCCCCTTAGGCTTTGGTTTTGCACCACACTCACATTTTGGAAAACACTGTGAATAGAAACTATAGCTTTCAAGTCAAACACCAACGGGCCCTAAACTGTAACCATATTAACTGTCTTCTTGGAGCCAATGTCTTTAAACAAAATTATAAAATCTTAATGACCATACATGTTTCAGATGGAGTATTAGGTAATATAGTTACGAAGTACCTTGCATGGAACTTGACCTGGAGTAGTTAAAAGTAGTTCCTTTTTCCCCCTTTGACCTTCTTGATCTAAGAGAGTGAACATCTTCTTTGGGTTCCTATGACTTGGTGATTAACAGTGTGTGAAACCTTGAGAAATCCTGGACCAGTCTTAGCTGTGCACTCTTAGGCAAGTAGTTTAACCACTCTGTGCCTTGTTTCATTTTAAAGGGGGGAGGGGTTGGAATGGTGCCCATCTCCCTGGCTCTCAGGGGGACAAAATGAGCTACTAATGTATCTAAGAGCTCCATAAGATATGAGAGGTGTCGTTACTCTCACTGGTTAGAGGTGGTGATATTTGGCAAAGAGAGGTAAAAATTGCTTTCATAAAACTAAAGAAAATAAGCCCAGGTGGCAGGAATATAACGATAATAAATAAGGCAGATCTCAATGGTAGGACAGCCTAAGGGAAGACTTCGGTCCCAAAAAGAGAGAATGCTCTGGATTGACTGCAGAACACTGAGGAGCTAGTGGAGACGTTGTTGGGGGCAAGCAGGCCCGTCCATCAAACGCTCCTCCTGTTCAGGAGAAACAGGACATGGGATCAGCTGTGTGGGTGGGAATGTGCAGATGAGAAAACCACCTCCAGGTCCTGAGGCAAGAACTCCACTGTTTGTATGTGGGATAAGGGAAGGGAAGAGAGGGGGTTAGGGAAGAGAGGAGCCCAGAGAATGACAAGGGTCTCCCAAAAGATGCGGGAGGGATGGAGCACAACTCTCATTCCAGGAGAACTGAACCGTGACGTAAAAGTAGACAACAGCAAGCTGTGTGCCTCCCTTGCAGCTTTATTCACGGTGACAGCCCCTAAGGAGGTGTACACCGTAGACTTCGGCAGCAGTGTGAGCCTGGAGTGTGATTTTGACCGCAGAGAATGCACCGAGCTAGAAGGAGTAAGAGCCAGTTTGCAGAAGGTAGAAAACGATACTTCTTCACAAAGTCAAAGAGCCACCCTGCTGGAAGAGCTGCTTCCCCTGGGGAAGGCTTCGTTCCACATCCCCAGTGTCCAAGTGAGAGATTCAGGGCAGTACCGTTGTCTGGTCATCTGCGGGGCCGCCTGGGACTACAAGTACCTGACGGTGAAAGTCAAAGGTGAGTGTTCCCACGTCATCTCTGATGGAGTACTGTGACAGCTAAACACAGCAGCGCGCTACTCTGAGCTGTACACAGCAGCACGCCGCAGCTCGCGGGTAGCTCAGGCAAAAGCTGGAGACTGCGTCTAAAGAGGCGGCTCCTTCAAAGGGACAAAAAGCACCTGAATGGAAACATTTTTGACATCTGGTGTAAGGTGTAAGTAAAGGTAAGAGGGGTTAAAGCCTACAGTGGGGCTAGAGGAAGCCAGGAAAATGAGCAGACACCAGGCCTCTTCCTCTGCTCGGAAAGCCTTGGCTGAAATAACTTACTAATGGAGCCACATCTCTGCCTTCAGCTCTGTTCTCCTATGAAACGGGAATATGGTTACCTGGAGTCAAAAACACACTGTCCTGACTCTCCAAGAGGGGCAAGCTTTTGGAATTACAGTCTGGTCCTATATTATTCCACAATCTGTTTAATGATGGATTGAAAGCAATCCTCAGATTTATTTCAGTGGTTGTCTTAATCAGGGCTGTGATAAAACCCCATGACCAAAAAACAAGTCTGGGAGGAAAAGGTTTATTTAGCTCACACCTCCAGATCATAGTCCATCATTGGAGGCAGTCAGGACAGGAACTCAGGGAGGGCAGGAACCTGGAGGCAGGAGGCCATAGAGGGTGCTACTTAGTGGTCTGCTCCTCAGGGCTTTCTTAGCCTGCCTCCTTTAGAACCCAGGACTACCAGCCGGGGGTGGGGGGGTGGGATGGCACCACCCACCAAGGGCCGGGTCCTCCCCCATTGATCGACAGTTGAGAAAACGCCTTGCAGCTGGATCTCACAGAGGCATTTCCTCAACTGAGGTTCCTTTCTCTGTAATGACCCTAGCTTGTATCAAGTTGACACACAAACCCAACCAGTACAGTGACGATTTGAAATTTGCCTGGGTCCTGTAGGACAAAAGCATCTAGAAACAATGTTTTCACTTTATTTTGAATCACTATGACGATTAAGACAGTAATTACTGTGTGTAAAGTTTGTCCTCGTCTTAGAAGTGATCTGAATTCAAAGTCACAGCACCCGCATTGAAAACGATGCTCTCTTGTACCCTCAGAGTCCCAGAGCAGTAACAGGCAGAACCTGGGAGCTCCCTGACCAGTCAGACTAGCCAAAACAGTGAACTTCAAGCCTGTCTCAAGGGAATACTGTGGAGAACAGTAAGGAAAACCAGGAATTTCTTCTCCTCTTTGCATGCACATGCCCACCTAGACACAAACATACACACATATACCACATACTCCTTACACGGACGTGCCAACCTGCACACACATGCACACAGAAACATATACCACATACCCCCCACCCCCCACACACACACATACACACACCAGGGAAATAGAAACCATGAAGGATACAGAAACCTAAAGTAGAAAGTAATCATTCTTTTAATGTTAGAGACTTAAAACTAGGAAAGGAAACAATGGAGTAAGTCACATTAGCAATAGTACTAAGGAAGAGGTAAGGGAGGGGGTACAGTGGAACCCCTGGGAATGTCACTTGGCAGACTATTCAGTGAGAGCTAGTGCCAAGAACAAAATGATTATGTCGCTAGAGACATCGTCAGAGCAGAGGCAGAGAAATAAGTCCTTTAATTAACAGGAAAGCTGAGAGTTTGAAAGATCCTGTCACCGGGCTAACACCTTTCAGATTCTTAGCCACTGCGCTTATTACATTATTTTACTAAGCCAAGCAAGTGTCTGGAGGAAGACGCTGATGCATAAGAATGGGCGTCCCACTGGAAGTCTCATTACTCGGTGCTTCTGGCAAGGAAGGCTTCTGGGGGAAGTCAAAGCTTCCATTTATAGCTACGTTTAACTACAAGTTAGGTAGTGAGCTGATTGCTAGTATGAGAAAAACAGATGTTGCTAAAGATAAAAAAAAAAGCCCTGTGTTTTCATCTGGTCTACTTTAGATTTCACTGTGGTCTAGCCACAATGGAAATCAGAATAGAGGTTCCTCAAAAAGCTAAACATAGTACCATCGTTTAATCCAGCTATAGTACTCCTAAGTATAAATTCAAAGGACCCTAAGGCAGCCTACCATAAAAACATCACACTTATTGTAGAACTATTCCTACTGGGCAAGCCACAGTCTAATTGCGCACAACAGAGGAGCGCATAAAGAAAGCGTAGTGCGTGTGTTTAAAGGAGTATTCAGCCATAATGAAGAAAAAAGCCACGTCCTTTATAGGAAAATGGATAGAACTGGAAAATCACTGTGTAGAGACTTAAAGAAGACTTGGGGAGAAATGTATGCTTGATCTCAGGAGTGGAAAGGGAGGCCATCAAAATAAAAGGAGACTAACGGGACAGGAAGGGATGGTGGGGAGGGAGGAGGGGACTGAGGGTAATAGAGAGGTCAGTGTGGGTATGACGATGACAATATGATCTATGTTTTGTACAACTATTATGTGCCATAGAAAAATGGCAGGATCTTTAAGAAGTCACATTTCATACTAATATGAATCCACACCACAGGGAGAAGTGACAATTTTAAACGTATGCACATCTGAAAATGTTGCTTCAACATATTAAACCTAAACTGGAAAGTTGGATATTCCTTCCTTGAAGCCCCACCCACTCTCAGAAGTTCTTTTTTTTTTTACTTTTTTTCTAAATTATTTTTTTATATTTTGAAATTATAATTATACCATTTTAATCTTCCTTTTCTAGCACTCCAAACCCTCCCATATCTATCTTTCTGCAAAGTCATTGTTCTTTTTTCATTAATTGTTGCTATAGACATATGTGTACATAAACACACACACACATACATATATTGCATACATGAATACAACCTACTCAGTCTGTACAATGTCATTTACATATATTTTTTCAGGGTTGACCACTCAGTATTGGTGTGCTCTTCCCCCAGCAAGACTACTTCTCCCACTCTCAATATTCCTTAGATGCCTATTGTGCCTTTAGTTTTTTGTTTAGAGCTGAGGCCTCCTGGAATTTTTCACTTTTTCCTAATAAATCTCAGTTTTATTTGTTCAAAAACAATTGGAAGAAGAGGAGGAGAATAGGAGAAGGAGGAGGAGGAGGAGGAGAATTCACGAATATGTGAGTTTTTGGTTCGTCTCTGCTATAGCAGATAGGACAAGGTATACAGCAGAAGGCCTGAATGACACACTCAGCCATTCTCACTTAGTTAATATGTCTAGAGCACCAACTGCAGGATACCTGGTGCTTCTAGGTTCGTGTTTAGCTCTCACCAATGTAGTTATCCAGCAAAGTTGCAAGACACTTCTCATTGAGCATGAAGTTGGAAATCTTGAACTTTTTTTCTTTCTTTTTTATTCTTTAATCTTATTTTACACTCCAGATTTTATCCCCCTTCCAGTCTATGCTCCAACTGTTCCACATCCCATACCCCCACCCCATCTACAAGAGGATGTTCCTCCACCCTACACCACCAGGCCTCCCCAAGTGTCCCAAGTCTCTCCACAGTTAGATGCATCTTCTCTGACTGAGTTCAGACCCGGCAGTCCTCTGCTGTATATGTGTTGGGGTCCTCATATCAGTTGGTATATGCTGCCTGGTTGGTGGCTCAGTGTCTGAGAGATCCTGGGGGTCCAGGTTAGTTGAGACTGCTGGTCTTCCTATGGAGTCATCCTCCTCCTCAGCTTCTTCCAGCTTTTCCCTAATTCAGCCACAGGGGTCACCATCTTCTATCCATTGGTTGGGTGAAAATATCTGCATCTGACTCTTTCAGCTGCTTGTTGGGTCTGTCTCTCAGAGAGCAGTGATGATAGGCCCGTTTGTAAGCACACCATAGCCTGAGTAATGGTCAGGCCTTGGGACCTCACCTTGAGCTGGATCTCAATTTGGGCTATCACTGGACCTCCTTTCCCTCAGGCTCTTCTCCACTTTTGTCCCTGCAGTTCTTTCAGACAGGAACAATTCTGGGTCAGAGTTTTGACTGCAGGATGGCAACCCCATCCCTCACTTGATGCCCTGTCTTTCTACTGGAGGTGGGCTCCACAAGTTCCCTCTCCCCACTGTAGGGCATTTCATCTAAGGTCCCTCCCTTTGAACCCTGAGAGTCTTCCGCCTCCCAGGTCTCTGGTTTATTCTAGAGGGTCCCCTGACCTCCTACTTCTCGAGGTTGCCTATTTTGATTCTTTTTGCTGGCCCTCATGGCTTCAGTACTGTTCTGCCCCTGCCCCCCAATACCTGATCATGTCTCCCTCTTCTCCTCCCCGTTGCCTTTCCTGCCCAGGTCCCTTCCTCCCTTCTCCCCTCCTGTGATTGCTTTCTTCTCCCTCCCAAGTGGGGTTGAGGCATCCATGGAAACTGAACAACTCTCTACTCAATGATAATTTGGTCAGGGAAGAAATAAAGGAAGAAATTAAAGTCTTACTGGAATTCAATGAAAATGAGGACATAGTATAACCAAACTTATTGGATACAATGAAAGCAGTGCTAAAAATTCATAGTAGTAAGTGCCCTGGCAAAGAAATTGGAGAGATCCTACACTAACAACTTAACAGCACACCTGAGAGCTCTAGAACGAAAAAGTGACCCATCCAGCAGGTTCAGTTATTCAGGGTCCTGAAGAGGCTCTACCTGAGGGGTGGGGGAGAAAAGGAGACCAAGCAAGGTTCTGTTGTCAAGGTCTCGTCTATTGGGGTGAGTGTTACAGCTTTTAAGGCTTTCAGGTAGGGGGAGTGACCTTTGTGAAACACAAAAGAAGGAGGGACAAGGTTACTCTGATAGCAGGAGGTGAAGAGGTCATGCGGTGGAGACACCGGGTGTTTGCTCAGGAGACATCTGGTATTTGCTTGGGCTGAAGCATTCCATGATTGTTATCTTCCTGTGCCGTAAATTCATGGGAGAGGCTTTTGTCCAACAATCTCAAGACTTTATGGCAGTCATCTTAGGGGTGAGTATCTGTGGCCATACAGCCCAGAGTCACATAGCCACTTTGACCCATACGGTCACAAAGCAGCCAGCCCCAAATCCAATATGGCTCCCTACATCTCCTCCATTTTTCTTTTATAAAAAGACCATTAGATGGAAGTAGTGGTCTGAGAGAGATCAGACATGCCTCACAGAGTGCCCAGCTCGGCCATGGCGAGCCACTCTTGCAGTTAGGACTGCACCCCAATGGCTAGGAATGAACTTATGCTGTAACACACTGTTCTAGGCTATATGTGTGTGGTTTGGGGGGGGGGGACTGGGCAGAGGAGCATTTGACCGGCCCGTACGTTTAAACGGGGTGCAGTCACCTCTGTCTTAGGATTGACCTCTCGAACCCTAGCCTTATCCGTCATAGGATTACCTTGTCGCCCTCAAGGCTCCGTGTCTAGATTGGTCAAGGGTCAGAGGAAGTTGCCCGTCACTGAGTATGGCTACTTCGGGTCATCTTCTCATTTCTCTTACTTGAGCCCAGGGGCAAAAGGGTAGGGGTCAAATGGAATTAATTTAGGAGATTGTGGAAGTTGAGCCTCTCCAGATATGTTGTGGGCACCTCATCTTGTTTGTCGTCTCCCTGGTTCTCCTCAGCTGTTCCGGTCTCCAAGCGATGATAATGTACTGAAATAGAATTTCTAGGCAAAGCAGAATCTATTTGTGATTTAATAAAGCGTGTAAGTTGCTGAAAGGCCCAAGGACCAAAGGAAATCAACAGAAGCAGGCCCACAAGGGGTCCTAAAATCGAAGGCAACAGGGTAGAGAGCCATGGGGATGTAGAAAACCAGTTTTTATACCAGGACTCTTGTTGTTCTCGTTCTCTCTTTCGTTTTTCTAGGCTATCTCTCACTTTTCTTAGACTGTCTTCTACAAGTCCAGTCTTATCTACATACACACAGCATTCCTCTTTTAAGGCTGCACAAAGTCCTCCTTGTTGTAGGAAGAGCAAATCAAGCCCTCTTCTATTTTGCAGTACTACTTCTGAAAGGGAGGCAACAGAATCTTTTAAATTGGCTAAGCCTTCTCTCAGTTCAGCTAGGTCCTGGTCAATTGTAGTGCTGAGTAAATGATATCGTTGTTGGTTTATGAATGCTGAGTCTTGGGAGTAGTTGTATCAATACGCAATAATCGCGCTGTTGTAAGAAATCAGATATTATTACATAGGTAGTCAGCCCTGATGAACATGCCAGATGAGTATGATTTGGGGCGAGCAGGTACTCATGGTGATTGTTAACAACCAAGGTATAGTTGCATATTTCTAACAGCTGGTGAGGAGGGAGCATATGTTTTCCCAAAATACAGCTTCCCACCCCGGATACCTCAGTGAGGGTAAATCCTAAAGAGCCTCCATATAGGACATTGGATTCATTGGTATATATAAATTCTCCAAAAAGGGCAATGCCTTCATAAAATGGAGGGGAGGCAGAAAAGTACATCCAACATTCCACATTTTTGGAGGAATTATTTATCTGTTTTTGGAAGAATAGAGCGGAGGCAGACGCATTAAGGATGGAAAGTATGACTCTGGAGGATGGCATAGGGCCTTGAGGGATGGTTGGCTGAAAGAAAGTAGTCAAGAGGGAATTCTGTGGGGCCTGCGTGGCCGCTGAGATTTTGGGCTATGAGCCCCTTTTAGGCAGAGAGGGAACAAAATTATGAAGAACAGGGTTTGGTCCTATGGACGTGTGCACTGAGGTGGGTGGTTCCTTCAATAATTTTATGCTGAATGTGAGGCCAGCATCCCATTTGTCTTTGTATTGGCGGAGACCCCAAGTTAGGGCTCTCGAGCCTGCCCACTCTTTTTTTTTTTTACTCTGCTCAGTGAAACTGATAACAATGGGATTGCACCAGCCTGACAGGATGAATCATCTTGGGTGTAGGTTCCATTATTTTTTTTACAGTTATAAAATCCCAGGAAGAAGAGGGTTTCCAGTATGCCTCCCCCGTGGTCTCATAGCCCCAACTGGCGCAATAGAAATCACTCTCAAACCCACATTTATGGTTAAGGGAACGAGCTCAGTGAGAGGGAACTGTCCCATGAAGGGAAGTGGTAAAGCTTGTGCAATGCGTTGTCCAGTCCTAAGCGTTAAGGGGCGGGCACTCTCGCCTCCTTTCTCAGCATCTATTATAATGTCTCTAATGATACCCCAGTAGTGGAAAAAAAGCTGCGGACACTGGGTCAAAGGCTTTCAAGAGCTTATTAATATCCTGACCAACCTTATTCCAAGTAAGGGGGTGAATATCGGGGCCGTTTAAAATTAACCAAGGACATTTTTCATCAACAAAAGAATTTTATCAGATCCTTTTTCTTAACTCTTATTCCTCTCTCCCTGAGTGAATATTTGATCTCTCCTATGAAACAAGCTTCCTTAGACAATACCTTCCCCATGACAATGGGTCGACCTGTCTTACCTCCCTCTCCAGCGATGTGGTCTGAAGAGTCCTCAATCTCTCCGCAGATCTTCTGTCTCCGTCATCCAGTAGTTGGCGTGCTTTGGGATCCCTGTTCAGGCGCCACTCTGGAATTTGTTATAAGGCTTTACCAATCTTGGAATTTGTTTGGAATTTATTGTAAAGCTTTATTAATCTTTCAGGGAACCATCTGGCTCCCCCTTCTTTAGAATTATAAACACAGGCAGACCCTTTTCCCCAAATTATCACGGGGTCAGGACCTTGCTGTTGTCCAGTTAGGGGGTCCTTCCAAAGAACATGAGCATGATCCATCTTGGTTGAGGGGTGCCATAAGCGATCGGCAGCTGAATGCCCTTGATTATCCAAGGTTAAGAAATTTAAAACAAGGGGCTGGGAATTTAGCTCAGTGGTAGAGCGCTTGCCTAGGAAACGCAAGGCCCTGGGTTCGGTCCCAGCTCCGAAAAAAAGAAAAAAAAAAAAAAAAAAAGAAAAGAAAAAGAAAAAAAAGAAATTTAAAACAAAAAGGGCATGGGATAATAAGAATTTTGCGCTGCCTTTAAGAGAATAAAGAGTTTCTTGGGCAGGAAGCTTTAACAGTGTATTTTTAAGGGTTTGATGGGCTCATTCCACAATTCCTTGTCCCTGAGGGTTATAAGGTATACCTGTAATATGTTTTATTTGAAATTGGGAGCAAATTTGTTTAAATTTGTGACTAACAAAGCCAGGCCCATTATCTGTCTTTAGCATTTTGGGCTGTCCCATAACCGAAAATGTGTAGAGCATATGAGCAATAACATCTTTTGTGGCCTCTCCTGTGTGTGCAGAGGCACATATGAACCCACTAAAGGTATCAATGGTAACATGTACAAATTTTAGTTTTCCAAAAGATGGGACATGGGTGATATCCATTTGTCATATTTCTCCCGGAACAAGGCCCCTGGGATTAACCCCAATGTGTGGCTCAGAAAATAGGGTCAGGCAGTTCTTACAATTTTTGACAATTTGTCTGGCTTGTTCTCTAGTAATTTTGTACTTAAGCTGCAATGTTTGAGCATTAAGGTGATGGAGTGAATGTGCCATCTGTGCTTCTTGTAAGGAGTCACTAAGAGAAGCAATCATGGCCAGCCTAGTGGCTTTGTCGGCTAGATCATTTCCTTTGGTTAAAGGACCGGGCAGATTCGAGTGAGCCCTGATATGGCCCACAAGGGCGCCACTTGACCCATCCATCCAGCAGGTTCAGTTATTCAGGGTCCTGAAGAGGCTCTACCTGAGTATCAAGGGGGGGGGGGAGAAAAGAAGGAGACCAAGCAAGGTTCTGTTGTCAAGGTCTCGTCTATTGGGGTGAGCGTTACAGCTTTTAAGGCTTTCAGGTAGGGGGAGTGACCTTTGTGAAACACAAAAGAAGGAGGGACAAGGTTACTCTGATAGCAGGAGGTGAAGAGGTCATGCGGTGGAGATGCCTCGTGTTTGCTCAGGAGACATCTGGTATTTGCTTGGGCTGAAGCATTCCATGATTGTTATCTTCCTGTGCCGTAAATTCATGGGAGAGGCTTTTGTCCAACAATCTCAAGACTTTATGGCAGTCATCTTAGGGGTGAGTATCTGTGGCCATACAGCCCAGAGTCACATAGCCACTTTGACCCATACAGTCACAAAGCGGCCAGCCCCAAAATCCAATATGGCTCCCTACAAAAAAGAAGCCAACTCATCCAAGAGGAGTAGACTACAGGGAGTAGTCAAACTCATGGCCCAAATCAACCAAATAGAAACAAAGAGAACTATACAAAGAATCAACAAAACCAAAACTGGTTCTTTGAGAGAATCAACAAGACAGATAAATCCCTAGCCAATTAACTAAAGGGCCCAGAGACAGCATCCAAATTAACAAAATGAGAAATGAAAAGAGAAACGTAACAACAGAAACTGCAGAGATTAAAAAACCGTCACATCCTACTACGAAAGTCTATACTCAGCAAAACTGGAAAATCTAGATGCAATGGATTATTTTCTAGACAGATACCATGTACCAAAGTTAAATGAAGAGCAGGTGAGCTATCTAAACGGTCCCGTATTCCCTAAGAAAACAGAAGAAGTCATTAAAAACCTCCCAACCAAAAAAAAAAAAAAAAAAATCCCAGGGCCAGATGGCTTCCGTGCAGAATTCTAACAGACCTTCAAAGATATCTTGAACTTTTAAAACTACTTCCACCTCTGAAACTCTAAAATGTGCTCATCTTTTCTCAAGAATATTACCCCAGTCCAACTTCCTCATTATGCATTGTTGGGGATAATGCCTCTCCAACTACTTCCCAAATGAAAAAAAAAGAAAAAGGCTGTGAAGGCATTTCTGATATGGTAACTGTGTAGGATGACGGTTTCCATCTCTTCCTGGAATCATGATGGTTTGTTTAGCTAAAAATCTGTCCCTTTCTGGTGTGTCTATTCATTTATACCCCACAAGGCAAAGTCTCAGCCAAGCACCTGACTCCTGGTCCTCCCCCTTCTGAGTCACCTCTTTGCTCAGCCAAGGTCAGTTTCTTATGTGAAACCCTCCCATAGGAATTGGCTGGATCTCCCCTACAGCACACTACTCCAAAAAAATCTATGTTTATTTTCCACATTTTCCACCCCCCCAAGTCACAAAAGTAAACATAAGATACAGTATGATATAATGAAATATTTCTAAGAAGATGCTGAACCAAGAGAAAATAAGTGTGGCTAATCTAGAGGTAAAGTGGGTATTTGAAAATTTTGCTTCAGATACTGTTTGATTGCCAGAGATAGCCCAAGACTTGGTTCCAAGGGATTGGGAAGACTAAACCAAATCATTCAATGGACTGTGTCAGGGCCCAAGTTTCTGTGAATTCTGGGAATTACTAGGTTCATCAGGAGAACACAATCTTCCTGCTTGTGTTGTTTCTTGGCCCATTGTGGTGTTTCCAGTACAAAGTGTTATGATAAAATGCAGAAGTTCATATCTTTCCACCATCTCTAGGATTCTACTGTTTCCATGTTTACAAGCTAAGAATCCAGATTTTACCAACCGCATAGAGTCCTTGAATACTTTAAATAAGATAATGGTTGGGTTACCAGGCTAGGGCCAGACTTTATGGCCACTTGACCCCTGTTCTTCTCAAAGTGAACGTGAGCAACGTACGAGAATGAACAGCCTTATGGGAAGTGGACATCATATGTCAGGTGAAAAGTGGTATGGCCACATGATTTCCCCCTCCTCTCCCTGTTTGAGGCATCTCTGGATGACTTACATTGGAGAGCATGAATAAGAACAGAGACCCTCTTCTTCCCTGCTCTCTCCTCTTACTCTAGAAGCACAGGTTTTCAGTTCAGACCCTGTCCTAGTTTTATTTCTGTGGCTGTGATAAAAGTACCTTGAGGAAATGCAACTTATTGTTGGAGGGGTTATTTGGCTTCCGGTTCCACCTTCTATCCTTTTTGAGGGGAAATGAAGGCAGGAACTCAAGGTAGCTACTCAAATCACATCCAGAGTCAAGAGCAGAGAGAAATGAATGCACGTGCATTTGCTTGCTTGAGTTCTCTACTTTTATGTAGTTCAGGATCACCTGCCTAGGAAACTGCACCGCCCATAGTGGGCCAGGTCTTCCCATTTCAACTTAATTAAGACAATAGCCCATAGAGATGCCCACCGACCAACTCAATGTAGACAATCCATCATCAAGGTGCTTCCTCCAGGTGATTCTAGGTTGCATCAAGTTAACAATTAAAGCTAACCATCACAGACCCTAAATCTATTCATAAAAGGTACGAACATCTTTTTTTATGGCTGGGGATATAGCACAGCAGAGGAGTACTTGCCTAACATATACAGCACCCTGGGATTAATCCCTGGTAATGGAATTAATCTCTGGGGAAGCCCTTATTCTCTGTGTCTCTGGATATAACTAGTCAAATTAATAAGTTATTACATGGAGACAGAACAGAGGGAAGACAGAGGGGAAAAACACATGGGAAAGGGTCTGAGCATTTCTTCCCCCTTCCTGTTCTACATTAGATAAAAAGGACTTGCTACAAAGCTTACAGTTAAGATTCAGTAAATCTTATGTATTTAAGTTTTTTTTAATATACCTGTTATCCACCTGGATATGGTGATTCAGGCCTATAATCCCAGCACTTAGGATGCAGAGACCAGAGGGCAGCAAATTTAAGTTCATCCTGGAATACATAATGAGGCCAAGGCTAGCCTGGGCTACATTGAGAGAGCCTGTCTTATAAGCAATATCTAAAAAATATGTAGTTGCTATTACTTCAATATGAAATAGTTTCCCCAAAGAGTGTTATGTTCACATATATCTCAGCAGTTTAAGAAACTGTCTTATCACACCTGTTGCTTTCCACCACTGTGACACTGCACCTGACATAAACAACTCAAGGGAGAGAGGATTTATTTTAGCTCACAGATTCAGAGGTTTCAGTCCATCATGGTCAGGAGGGTACAGCAAAACAGAGCTCCCATCACAGCTTGTTCTTCTCTTTAGTTTGTTTTGGTTCCCAGCCTGTGGAATGGTGCTGCCTATATTCAAGTCAGACTTCCCTCCCACTCGATAATTCTCTCTGGAAAAGCCCTCACAGACACACCCATAAGTACATATATTCCAAGAGCTTCTCATCCAATCAAATTGACAAGATTAACCATCTCAACAACTGTGCTTTTTACTTCGAAATTGCCTTTACTTCAGTGACTGTGCTAAATATCTAAGGAAATATTTCCCACTTAATGAAAGCCAGGACTTGCTCCCCCTTCCATCAACAAAACCCCATAGTTTACTGTCAACACTTCCAGCTATAGACATGTGTGTTGATATTTGTTCATTTTTAGGTGTGGCCTAAGATTGTTGGATAGTCTTCATGCCTAATATCTCCTTTTAGTTTTACATTTCCGTGTTCTAGAAAGTAAGAAATCACACGCGAATCGTTCATTCGGAGTGTACCACACAGAACATGTCTGTACCGAGAAGTAAGAAAAACACCCAGCTCTTATTTACAGCTCTTACATAGGTCCTTATTCTCCTCCTCCTAAGCACAAGATAATGGAGGGAAAGGAGGAACTTTTAAGTAAACTCTCTACTGATGATGTCTGAAAAGTGATCTGTTGGGGTAATCTGGTGCTATCCATGTATCCATTCTCTCCACCCTTTAATTATGAGATGGTTTAGAATACAAGAGGTCACAGAACATGGTATTCTAGCACAGTGCTAGATGTAAGTTTGCAGCCTCCCTATTTTTGAACATTGGGCCTTTCGGTCTTTATTCTTCTGACTTTGGGCACCACTCTCGACCTACCTGTTTTCAGTCAACCCCAACAAAAACTAGGGATACGAACAGAGTGTCTTTGTTGTATTGTACAAATAAAAACTATTCAATCTATACAAACTAATGAACCAGGGACATAGAAAATATTTTTGAGTTTAGAAAAATATATCACCTAAGATCATTAGTGACCATTGTGTTTCTTCTTGCATTGAGTAGAGTTGTACAGGAATCCAAACAACACTTCCTTTTCTTCTGTTGTTCAGCTTCTTACGTGAGGATAGACACTGGGATCCTAGAGGTTCCAGGGACAGGGGAGGTGCAGCTCACCTGCCAGGCTAGAGGTTACCCCCTAGCAGAAGTGTCCTGGCAAAACGTCAGTGTTCCTGCCAACACCAGCCACATCAGGACCCCCGAAGGCCTCTACCAGGTCACCAGTGTTCTGCGCCTGAAGCCTCAGCCTAACAGAAACTTCAGCTGCATGTTCTGGAATGCTCACATGAAGGAGCTTACTTCAGCCATCATTGACCCTCTGAGTAAGTGTGGTCTCCATTTCCAAGCTCTGTCAGTTAGATTTCAGGTGGGAAAACCCTAAATGTAACTTTTATTCACAAGAGATTATTGTCATTTGGAAGCTTACAATAAGCTCTCCCTTTCTAGTTCTTTTTGAACTCTGACTGACTGGTTCAAATCAGCTCTTCTGGATCAAAATTCTTCTCCAAGCTGACTGATTCAATCTGAGTTCTCTCGGCTTCTGACTAAATTGCTGGCTTGGCCTCAAATTAACTGGCAATAATCTTCTGGTTCCTTCTCATTCTCTCCTTCTTCATTCTGTTTTCACCTGAAACCTATCTCTGTAAAACTGTCCCAGTAAAACTAACCCCCTTCTCTCTTTCTTTCTTAATCCACCTCTCTTTCCTGTCTGTTGTCATGAGAGCTGGACATATCCTATCTCTGATTCATTCTGTCAAGTCTTTGATTTGTCACTTTGTCTGCCACTCGATTAGACATGGCTGCTTTCTTCTACAAACTAACTGAATCTTCATGGTTTGGTATTAAAGGTGTGTTACTAAGGATATGTCTGTATTCCAGCTATAGAAATTAAAGGCGTGTAATTCCAGCCAGATCAAATAGACCTAGCAGGTTTTTGGATGTGATCGCTTGCCAAAGCAGCCATGTTGTGGGATTAAAATTCTTCTACAAGAAGCAGATGGTGTGCTCATATGAGCCATCAAGAGATGTGTTGTTATAAAAGATTCTTCATGAAGTTGAGATAGAATATAGAAGTACTACAAAGGTAGAATAGGACAGAGATCTCTACTGCTGAGGAAGAGTTTTCACTGTTGGAAAGGCTACCAGGAGAAGACAGCTGTGAGACAGCACTTCTTGAAATGCTGCACCTGATTAGCTTCAAGAAGAGAAGTATGTGAATTATATACCACCACAACACTTTAGGTACCCCAGTGTCCTACTGGTGTCTCCCTTTGGCTGGGGTGTGTGTGTGTGTGTGTGTGTGTGTGTGTGTGTGTGTGTGTGTGTGTGTCCCTTCCTCACCTTGTAGTCCCTCGACTTGATCCAAATGTTGTGGGGAATCCACAAAGAAGATTGATCTGCATGAGTTTAAGCCAAAAGAAAGCTTTATTAGTCAGCTGTCCACTACACCAGGTGTCAGGATCACAGTGTAGCCCCAAGCCTTTCTCATGATGAGTTTTTAAGCTCAAAAACAATATTCTGGGTTGACATACTTCAGTCAACAAGAACAGTTACCAGAAGCAGAAGCAGAAGCAGAACTACAGAAGCCAAAAGAGCAAGGTTAGTGCATTTAGAGACTTTCCTAGAACTGTGGCCTTTGGCGGATCTGGTCTTTGTTTTCATTCTGGAAGGTGGGGCTGTCTATGTGCTGAGTTTTATGGCCTGAATGGCACTTCCTTTATGGAATCAGTTGTACTAAGGTCAGGGGGACTGTTACAATTCCCACTGGTCTTAGAGAATGAGCTAAATCATAGGCTCATCCTGCTTTAGTTCAATGTAAGGCCCCATGGATGATACAATCAGAAGAATCACAAGTCCAGTGCTAATAGCAGATAGGTAGCTAAGGAAACCAAGAGAACAGAGAGTGGTAACAATTATCTGACTTAAGGCATTCTCTCTTTCTCTCTCTCTCTCTCTCTCTCTCTCTCTCTCTCTCTCTCTCTCTCTCTCTCTCTCATGTTTTCTCCAATCATAGCAAGACTTTCTCTAGCTATACCTGATCAATTAGCATAGCTCTTCCCAAGGCCAGGCATAGTCTTTTTTTTCTGAGAAGTCTAAGCCTCTCCAATTTTGTAGGATAGTTTCTGCAGGGGAATCTAACTATTGTTTTAATTCAGAAATGGAAACTTTTAATACCTCTGGGTCCTGGCCAACCTGTCTAATTAGTTTTGAAGCCATCAGGAGAGACATATTTAGCCAAATAGTCAGAGGTTTAGTGATATTCCTGCTATCCAGATGAATTAGCCCATAAGGCAGAATAGCAGGCATCAGAATAAGAGAACTGCTTATGTAAAAGGTTTGGCTATTAGGCAAGTTTTAGGTCCTTGTAAGTCCTCTAATATTAATTTGTATTATTTCTAGTCACAATGAGTTTTGTCAGTCAGTAGACTGACATTCTGGTTAGTTCCTATCCCTATGTAGTACGGGGGCTGGGTTATCTAAACATAACCAGAAATCCTGGCCAACCTCTGGCTGGGAATGATTATCTGTCTCCCCAGGGGCCCTTCCTGTGGCATAGAGTCTGATTCCCTAGGTTTTTCCTGTTTCCCAAAGGCCAGAATCTTTTTGAAAGTAGAATTTCAGGAAGCCTCAGTTTCACAACCCTAATTTTTACAATGGAAACTCCTTTGTTACCTGGGGCCCAATGAAGCCTTAATTTTAATGGGTCATAGTCCAGGAGACAGTCCATTTGGCAGTAGCGTCTGTGGCTTCTGCTTTCTTGACCTGGATGTAGTGAATCCATGGTGTAATGCCAGCTACCTTCACAGCCACAGGAATAGAAAGAATCGCTATGTAGAGTCCAAGTTGTTTTCAGCTACCCTCAGGGTAGCCACTTGATTGGGTATCACCAGACTCAAACAAGTGAAAACTGGTGGTGGACTTGGAGGTCGGCTGGTTTTGAACACCCCGCTAGCCCTCTCTTCTCTCCATCTGGACAACCTGAAGGCACCAGTGCTCTGCGAAGCTGTTCCCCAGCCTCTAAATTACTCTGCTCACTACCCCTTCACTAAATGGATGTGTCAGCGGCAGCACCTTGGTTAGGCCAGACAAGATAAGGGGTCACTTGTAGTCATTCATACCAAGACCCGAATGGCTGGATTTAATGTGTCACCCCTGCCTGGGATGTTCTGCCTTTTCCGAAGGATCTCGCTGGTCTTTAAAATTAAATGACTAACTATTCAGAGTCTAAGCTCTCTCATTCTCATCAGTGTGAGGGAGAAAATACATTTTTCAGCTGAGGGACCTTTCCACTTGAATGAGAAAAGCCAGGTGGTGAAGACAAAGGGAGATGGAGGTAGAGATAGAGACAGAGAAGGCGTGGGAGGGAGGAAAAAGAAGAAAGAAAGATGACGAATAGGTGGGTGGATGGGACAATAAACGGCAAAAGGTACAGACCGCATCGCAGCTGAATAACTTTGGGGACATTTCTCGACCTTTCTTCTTTCGTGGGTGAAAATGGAGATCAAAGGAGAGGCTGGTGAAAGGAAGGAGGAGGTGAAAGGAAGAGAGCCTCTGCGTGAAATGTGAGATGTGCAGCGAAGGCGTAACCTCATTGCCAGGTGGTAGAAACCACTCAGGAAGCCACCCTGTGATGGAGCCACCCTGTGATGAGATTCTGCTTCTCTCATTCATCAGGTTGGATGGAACCCAAAGCCCCCAGAACATGGTCACTTCATGCTTTCATCCCGGCCTGCACTGTCGCTCTCATCTTCCTAGCCACAGTGATAGTCCAGAGAAAGAGGCTCTGGGGAAAGCTGTATTCTAGAAAAAGGTGAGTGACTTACAAGCCGTGTGAGCCTGCCAGTCTAAGGTGAAGTGCTTCAAGCCTAGAAGGGACTCTCTATCCCAAGAAGAACATGGTCCAGTCTTCAGTGAGCTGACCCCACACTGAAGTTTTGGGTTGGGGGTTTGGGTTGGGTTGGTTTGGTTTGGTTTGGTTTAAGGGGATGTTCGCTCCTGGGCTGAAGGGATTTGGCTTGCCCTCCAGGCTTCACAGTAGGCAAGCTATGGAATCAGCCAGGTTCCCATCAATGCATGAGCGGTTTAAAAAAAAAAAAATGTGATGTGTGTTCCTAACAGAGCACCATTTAGCCTTCAGGAAAAATGAAGTGCTGTCATTTTTAGGGGAAAGAATGAAGCTAGAGGTCACCATTTTAAGCCCGACTCAGATGGTACAGACAGAAATTATATTTCTTTTGATATATAGATTCTAGACTTAAAAAAAAAATACAAGAACAGGGTACCCATCCAGGGAAGAGGAGATACAGTGATTGAAGTGAATCACTGAAGTGTGTGGAAAGCCATCATGATTAGGCTGGGGAAATGGCTCCGTAGTTAAGAGAGCTGTCTTACAGAGGATTTGAGTTCAATTCCCAGCATTCACATCAGGCCACCTGCAATCACCTGTAACTACAGCTCCAGGGGATCTAAGGCCCTCTTCTAGCCCCCCAGGGAGCTAGTAGGTAAGGGGACAACTATGGCCTATAGGAAGTTCTACCTGCCTCTTCAGTCATATGTGTCTTGCACTGGGACGAGTGGCAAGTAGCATGTGAGGATGCCATAACTAATCCACTACCGCTGTGGTGTAGAAGTCTCTAGTCCTGCCAGGTAGAATCTCTGTGCTGTCCAGGTATCAACAGCCCCTGTGCAAAGGTCTCCAAGCCGTGCACGTTAAACCTTCATGGCTGACGAGGAAGGAGGGGCTTCCTGCCTTCTCAACAGCTGCACTATTCACCCCTTCTACATTAGACCCTCATGAGGAACCTGAGTCAGGAGCCTTAACTTCTCTCTTCTACAATTCTTGGGGCCATTGTTGTCCTGAGACTATAGTAAAGATAGAGACGTCTCGGGGTTGGGGATTTAGCTCAGTGGTAGAGCGCTCGCCTAACAAGTGCAAGGCCCTGGGTTTGGTCCTCAGCTCCGGCGGGGGGAAAAAAAAGATAGAGACATCTCTCCATCCCTTTCTTTCTAGAAGTCTCCTTGTCTTCTGGACAGATTTACTTATCCAAGAATCACAACTTACGATACATGCTGAGTACTGGGAGGGCAGCCACTGCCAGTCCATAAAAATGTCTTATTAACTATTCCTTTCAAAGAGCCATTCAACAGTTGAAGGATCCAGAGTGATACAATGTGTTCCAGAGAAGTTGGCAAATTCCCCTTCAAACATCATAAGTTCTGTTTATCAGCTAGGCTCACTCATGTGGAAACTATGTTTCTCTCATCAATAGATATATCTTCAATATCTAAAGTGCTATCTCACCACACACACACACACACACACACACACACACACACACACACACACACACACACGTACACGTGTTAATGCTCAATAAAATTGTACGTTTTTGTCCTTGACAATTTCATACATGCATGTATATGAATGTATAGACAGGAACTTTAGACATTCTATCCCCCTTTCTCCACTCTTACTCCCCTTCCTTTCCTACTAACATTTTCTTTCCAGCAAGTCCCCTCTCTACTTTCGTTTCTTCTTCGTGTGGGTAGAGTTCACTGAGCTTAGCCACAATTGTGTGCTACAGCATGAGTGTAGGCTACTTACTAAAGGTCAACTGACCAGTAGTTACACCACTGAAGAACTTTCCATAGCAACCCTTTCCATAGCAACCATTAACTTCCAACAGTTCCTCAGAAGTGGGCATCGTGAATTCCTCTCATCCATAATGAAATGTTGGCAGGACCAATCTCATGCGTATTTGAGCAAATACCCAAGCTATGCTGGGTTCCTGAGTGTACCGGCTAGGTCAGTCTTTCTGTTGATCCTCCCCCCACCCTCTGCCTCTCATATTTATTCCCCCCCCACATGATGTTCCCTGAGTGACAGAGGGAGTGAAATAGATATCCCATCTAAGGCAGTTCTTACTCTTGGGTTTTGGTCTGTTATGGGTTTCTGCAATGCTCATTAAAATTGTAGGCATTGAGTCCACTATCTGTAGATGAGCATAACAGACCCGCTTTGGCTACTTGAGTTTAGGGCTTAGTAGCCATATTTAAAGCATTCACACACTGTTGCTAGAGGCTACAATATTGGACACTGCAGACACCCAACACCACTGCAGGAAATCCTATTATACAACACCGATAAATCCTCCCCTGAACTCCTCTCTAAATTATGAGCTTTGCCCAATACAGAGAACAGCACCTTTATTTTGCCCACAAAGGAATTGAGGTTCAGAGAGTCCATGTGATCTCCCAAAGTCACAGAGCACAGATAGTTGGACTCTAAAATTTGTGACCCTTTTTATGACAAAACAGCTTAATTAAAACTAGCAATCTGAATAGTATCCATAGGAGGGAGGAGGAAATCATAACCCAAAGAATTAAATGAGTTCTCTCATTCATATGCTGGGCCAATCATGAAGCCAAATCAGTCCCACAGTCACCTGCCACAGAGTCTAGATCTGTAGAACTTATTAAATTATGGACGGCTTAAATGAATGGGGATTTAAAAAAAAACTTGGCACCTGGCGTCTAAACATGCAATGACCAATAATTAATTCCAACATACACGTACAACAGATCCAAGGTGTTTATGCCAGTTCTTACCCATGCTATGAAATGATTTCATTAAAACATGGCTCTGAACACAGCACAGTCACTTTGCCCCGCCCATGCTCTTACACAGCTCAACTCCAGGGATGCTGCAGAAACACCTTGGGTCCAAGTTGAGACGATTGTGTGTTACGATATTGTACATACAAAGTCTTATTATCTCATTGAAATATAATGCTTTAATTACAAAAAATATTTTTTTCAAGACAGGGTCTAATTACATAACTCTAGCTGTCTTAGAACTCGCTATGTAAACCTGGCCAGCCTGGATCTCACGGAGATCAGCCTACCTCTGCCTCATAAGTGCTAGGATTAAAGGTGTGAGCCACTACACATCTAAACGAAAACACAATATTTTTCTACCACCTTTCCTCAGCATGCATCAAATTCATATGTTACATTTAATTGCATTAGAAAAAAGCTGTTTTGGGCTGGAGAGATGGCTCAGTGGTTAAGAGCACCTGACTGCTCTTCCAGAGGTCCTGAGTTCAATTCCCAGCAACCACATGGTGGCTCACAACCATCCGTAAAGAGATCTGATGCCCTTTTCTGGTGTGTCTGAAGACAGCTACAGTGTACTTATATATAATAAATAAATGAAATATTTTAAAAAATTTAAAAAAAAAGAAAAAAGCTGTTTTAATTGCTAGCTTGAGTTTCATTAAAAAGCCATCAATGAATTTCAGCTTGCTAATTAGGACAGGATTTCCAACAATTTCCTAAATGCCCCTAAATATACTGCTCATTTGTGCTGTAACTTTAACAAATGGTAAAATTATATATGCACAAAAATTGCTTTTAAATAAGTTTATTATTTAGTACCAGTAAATGCTTAATTTCTGTAGCTATCACACACTCTCACACATACATCCTTCCCCACATGCAGTCACACACACACATACACCCTGTCACACACATGCACTATTACAGACATGCACTGTCACACACACACACACACACACACACACACAATGTCATCCATACACACACACTGTCACAGACACACATCCTAGTCCACATACAGTCACACACACTGACACACACACACACACCCTGTCACACACACTGACATACCCTCTCCCACATACAGTCACACACACTGTCATATACCCTTTACACACACCCTGTCACACATACCCTGTCACACACACACACTCTGTTACACACACACACACCCTAGTCCACATACAGTCACACACACTGACACACACACACACACCCTGTCACACACACTGACATACCCTCTCCCACATACAGTCACACACACACTGTCATATACCCTTTTACACACACCCTGTCACACATACCCTGTCACACACACACACACACTCTGTTACACACACACATACACACACACATATCTTCTCCCACAGTCACACACACACTCACACACACCCTGTCATACACACACATATATACACACTCACACACACACTGTCACACACACACTGTCACACACACAAACACACCCTATCTCATACACACACACACACTCAAAATTGCATAAAAATTTCTTGGATAAAAAGGAAATTGAAGGGGTTGGGGATTTAGCTAGGTGGTAGAGCCCTTTCCTAGAAAGCGCAAGGCCCTGGGTTCGGTCCCCAGCTCTGAAAAAAAAAAAAGAAAAAAAAAAAAAGGAAATTGAAAGTGGAAAAAGGTGGGAACAAGTTCTTAAATCTTAAGAACCAAGTTTCCTATACTCTGGGCAAGAACCAGGTTGTGTGTGTGTGTGTGTGTGTGTGTGTGTGTGTGTGTGTGTGTGTGTGTACAAACCAAAGCTAAAGAGTTGTTACCTGGCCATCTAAGGCTGGTGGAGAATAGTAACCCTGACCTCTGGCAGTAGGGAGACAGCCACTGAAAATGGAGACATTGCAGAGCAGTTCCTCTGAGTTGAGCACTGAATTCCTTTTAAATGCAAATCTTCTTGAAGGGGACCACAGTGGCTATGGCACTGGATTGACCCTTGACTCTTGAAGCCCAAGGTATGCCAGGATGGAGTTGGTAAAAACCAGATAGTCAGGAGCAGTGGGGACAGCTAAGGAGTGCCAGGTCCTGGAAGAGAATCTGATAGGAAATAACCAGGGCTACTAGAGCTTATGGAAAAAATGATACTAGAAAAACCTGATGGTAACAGTGAATCATCATGCAAACTTCTGCTTTTGTTCTCTTAGCAGCTCTGACATCAGTCTTTTACACCTTCATGTAAATTAAGCAGTCAAGCCTTTTGTTCTGTTCCAGGACAGGCAGGTATAACATATCAATCAAAAAAGGCTGTTCAAAAAGTCATATGGGAACCTACTATTTTACAAGTATATATATTTTCCATCTAATCTATGTATTAGTAGAATCTATACATTCATATTTAAAAGCTTAACTAGAGTTACTCTACACAGGGGATAACGCTCCTCCCAGAAGCCATAGAAAAAAACAAAAAGCCAAGTAAAGGTGTGGGTTGACTCCCCTCCAGTCGTTTGTCAGGGGTATCCTGGAGGCTCCCAAACAGTGCAAGTCATTGCCGCTGCTCTTGGTTGCCACCCCCCCGAACTTGATGGTAAGTCCTTATTATGGTAGATGCCAGACACAGAAATATTAAGTTGACACCAACCAGGAAGCTTCTTCCCTTCTGGCCATCTTTCATGGTGCCACAGGTACAATGCAAGCGCTAGGGTTGGGGTGAGCCATCAACACCTTACTCAGCTGAGAACTTTGTGAGCTACAGTAATGCTTGACACGGCAATATCTACCCATGGGTAGAGTAGTGGCAATAATGTCATATTTGTGATTGAATTTAAGGCCCACTCCATAGGGGGAACTGCCTGGTTGGTATTATATCTGTGGCCAAGAATCTGTGATTGGAGAGCTCATAGATTCCGGTGGTGAGCCTACTACGATGATTTTGCTAAAGGGACAATAGTATCAATCTGCGCTCTAAATTTCTATCTCTATATTCATAGATTAGTGCAGCTCCCCGACCTCATCGTGAAGTTTCTTTATGCAGTGTGTTAGCATTTCTTCTAGGCTCTGTCCCACAGTTACCTGGCAACAGCTAGTACGAAAGGGGCTGCTTGCTCCCTCCTCACTCTCTTGCCCCCCTCTCTCTCTCTCTCTCTCTGTCTTTCTCTCTGTCTCTGTCTCTCTGTCTCTGTCTCTCTCTCTCTCCCTCTCTCTCTACTACCCCCTCAACCCTCCTCCCCATGCCCTAAATAAACTCTATTTCTATAAAATACCTGTCATACGACTGTTACCTCAGGGGGAAGGGATGCCTCAGCACGGGTCCATAGAGGCAGCCTCTTCTCCCACACCATACCTTGCCCCTCTAAGCATATCCCTGGCTTCTTTTTCTTCTTTATAAAAAAGACAATAAGTGTCTGTAGAGAGCTCAGCCACAAATAGGACACCACACCCCTACCTCTTTAAGTTTACAGACTGTTTTAGGGTTTCAGTTGCTGCAACAAAACACCAAGTTGGAAAGGAAAGGGTTTATTTGGTTTACACGTCCACACTGCTATTCTTCACCAAAGGAAAGCTAGGACAGGAACCCATGCAGGGCAGGGACCTGGAGGCAGGAGCTGATGCAGAGGCCATGGAGGGTGCTGCTTATTGGCTTGCTCTACATGACTTGCTCAGGCTGCTTTCTTATAGAACCCAGGACCATTAGTCCAGGGGTGGCACCGCCTATAATGGGCTGGGGTTTTCCTTGTGTCCAGTGATTAAGAAAATGCCCTACAGCTGGATCTTACAGTATTGTAGAAAATATTTAATCTCAATCTATGGTTTCTACCCCACCTTTGACCATTAAGTTCCTGGTTAAAGGACACTCATAGCTTTATATTTACAATAAGCCTTAATCAGCACAAGAGACGGGCAGATATCTATTCTCTGTGCCATTGTGTCTATTTCCCAGCCAATCATCCCATTAAATAATTTGCCATGATCCTTCTATGCTGTTCTTGATTCCAATTAGCCAACCCACCTGGCCATTATTTTAAGATTCTTACACCATGGTGGCTTCTCTCTCCAACTTCTTCTCTTCCTACCTCGTGGTTCCCCTCTGACCCAAGCCTGGGAACCCTACCCCTGCCTTTGTCTCTTCTGAGCCAGCTGGACGTCAGCGTCTTTATTCACCAGTTGGGAATGACTTGGGGGGTCAAGGTCACATAGCATTGCCTGGGTCTACATGCGGTCTCTGGGAGTCACCAGTATTTAGCCTAGCCAAAGACCAAACCTTAATTATGGAGGCATTTTCTCACTTGAGGCTCTTTCCTCTGTAATGACTCTAGCTTGTGTCAAATTGACACAAAGTCAGCCAGTATAGGGACCATCAAGGAAGAAGAAACAGACTGTAAGAGGCAGAGATTGGTAAGGACAGGACTAAAACAGTGTCTTCTGAACACTAATGGGACCACTGCACTGGTGAGTTTACAGAACCATGGAGACCTGCACAAGACCTGAACAAGATGGTGCCTTTGCAACATTCCAGCACAGATCAGGGAGGGGCTCGTGAGCCCCATACTCAGCTGAGGAGTTATTGACAGTTGATGTCTTCTGAGGGAGGGAGAATTGGTTTTCTTTAAGGGTATGGCCCCTGGTATGTTGGCCACACTCCAGTGGATGGCTCCATATCGGTGAGTAAATGGACGGCATCTAAAGGCGCAGAGGTGGGAAGACCTGGAGGTATAGGGGTGGTCCTTGGATGCGGGGAGGTATGGGAAGATGAACACAATCCAAATCTATCAGACACAGGTATGAAAGTCAGTTACTAAAGACATCTTTAAAGTGAAAAGGGAGAAGTAATTCTGAAGCTATACACGTGGGATTTTTGTTTTATAGACAAAATTCCGCCACCACAACAGAGAAGTGAGCAGAACCAAGAGTGAGCACAGCTTGCGTTTCTTTCTCTTGCCTCCTTCGCTATATCAGCTTGAGTTGATAAATTCAATCCTCTCCCGATATCCACAGGAACTGGTTCTAGTCTCACTTAGACTAGGGAGTCCTCATGTCCCTTAGGTAAAGTGGCCCAATGTTTGCAGATTACCTGTGTCTGCACACAGGCTTGAAATCATTCTGATTACCGAAAATGCCTACTATGGGGCAGATGCTTTCTTTGTAATAGTAGGGACTCTGCATTGTTTATTGAGCAATGGCAGAAAAGAGTGTATCGGTCACTTTTCTCAACTCAGTCCCCAAACACTAGAGGGGAAACAGCTTAGATGATGATTGGAGGGGCTATAGTCCATCCTGGAGAGGGCAGCCATGACAGTATGAGCATGTGTGACATTGTGTGACAACTGCTTGCTCGCATCTCCGTAAGGCAGGAAGCACCTGAGAAACAGAAGTAGGGACAGGCCATTAACCTCAAGGCCAAACCCCAGGGACCTACTTCCTTCAGCTAACTCCCACCTCATAAAGGTTTCACAGTCTCCCAAACGGCAGCAGCTGGGGACCAAGTGTTCAAGCATGGGAGCCTGGAAGGGACATTTCTATCAAATGGCAACAAAAAGTCTGCTCTGGGTTACTTACTGCCAGCCGAGCTTACCTCAGTGTCAACGTCTAGTGCGTTGGGGACCCTGGGTACGGTCGTAAATAACCAGGACACAGGGGATGAAGAGCAAAGGCAGAAGCGACTGCATACAGTTGTAAGCTCTATTAATCCTTGTTTAGATATGACTATGCATTACCTCAATTTCCATTTTGGCAAGATACCCTAAAGATCGTTATTCCCACGATACCAGGAACAACTGAGGCAAGACTAAACAAAGAAATAAGACTAAGCAAAGGCTTCTTCTTAAAATATTTATATAACAAATCACCCCTCTTCCTATTATCAAAATACACTCACCATAACCCAGAGAGTGTGAGAACCGCTTCCACAGAAACAGGACACAGCAGAACATAGTTTAAGGTCAAGCGAGAAAAACATTTTCTTCTCAAGGGCGGCATTCCAGCCCTTACTTGCACCTGTCACCAGTCTTTACTCGATCCTGCTTGGGAGCTGTATCTCTATGTCTCCACACCTCAAGCCAATTTTTCTACTCAATGGAGAAAGTCATAGTAATGATTCTAGAGCAGAGGTTCCCAGCCTTCCTAAGGCTGAGATCCTGGAATACGGTTCCTCACATTGTGGTGACCCCCAACCATAACATTACTTTCATTGCTACATCATGACTCTAATCTTGATCCTGTCACAAAATGCAATGTAAATATCTGATGTGCATGATGGGTAGGAAGTAGGGAAGACACTGGGGACTCCAGGGACTTCCTCAGACCCCCTCAACCCAGTCTGGATAGATACGAGGTTTCCACTCCAGACCTGCATGTACTTCTGAGGGGGGCTTAGAGCACCTGATTCTGAGCCTTCAAACATGAAAGGCTCCGGGAAACTCAGTCTTACTTTACGGACAGATCTTATTTCCTATATTGTAAGATATATATTTTGTTATTTCATATTTTAAAGCCCTCAGTTTAAGTATTTTGTCCTACCTCATTTTAGCAGTGTCCTATCACCAAGATCTGCTAACCCAGGGAAGGTCCCAGCCCCATACTCTGTATGATGTTTTCCCTGAAGGGCATTTTGAGAAGCACGCGACATGGCTGTGCCTGGTACACACGTGCTTTCTCTTTGTACAGCTTAGCGACCATGTCTCTGGCTCTGTTCAAGATTCCAGATAGATTGTCATGTGAAACTAGCTGCCAGGGGACTCTGTGGTACTTGTTGCCAGATGAAAGGATAGGCCATTCTCTGTCACCTCTGTAGGCAGGCGCAAGTTGGAACAACTTGGTCTTGGTTTGAAGTGTGACTTTAGCAGTGCGCTGTTGACTTCTTATCTTGTCATAGTTAGGATTACTACTGCTGCAGTAAAACCCAGGACCAAAAGGCAAGTTGGGGAGGAAAGGGTTTAGACAGCTTACACTTCCATATCTCTATTCATCATCAGAGGAAGCCAAGGCAGGAACTGAAACAGGGCAGGAACCTGGAGGCAGAAGCTGACAGAGCATGGAGGGGTGCTGCTCATTGGCCCTTTCCCCTTGGTTTGCTCAGCCTCCTTTCTTGTAGAACCAAGGACCACCAGCCTGGGGATAGCACCACCCACAATGGGTTGGGCCCTTCCCCATCAATCTCTTAATTATGAATATGACTTATGGGGCTGGAGAGATGGCTCAGTGGTTAAAAGCACTGACTGCTCTTCCAGAGGTCCAGAGTCCAATTCCCAGCAGCCACATGGTGGCTCACAACCATCTCTAATGAGATCTGATGCCTCCTTCTGGTGTGTCTGAAGACAGTGCCAGTGTACTCACATACATAATATAAATAAAACTAAGTAAATAAATAAGTAAATGTAAATTTTTTTAAAGTAAATGCCTTATTGAGTTGTCTACAACCCAACCCTATGTTAGCATTTTCCTAATCACAGTTCCCTCCTCTCAGATGGTTTTAGCTTGTGTTAAGTTGACGTACTCTCCAGCATGGTTTCCCAATTAAGATTCCTTCCAGATAACGCAGTTTGTGTCAAGATGACGTAAGACCAGCTGGCACACACCTGTGTCTGAGACTAGCTTTTGCTCAGAAAATACTCAGTATAAAGCTATTACTTTACTGGTAAAATATTAAAATGCACTTTTAATACTAAAAAAAAAAAACAGAAAAAGGAAAATTGTCCACAAACATTGAGTGGGCACAATTTGTTTTATTTTATTTTTCTCAAATATTTTCAACTCATAGTTGGTCGACCCAGTGAGTTTGGAACACAGAGATACAGAGGGGCAACTGTATTCACAGTGATGCTAATTAATTTATTAACTAAATAGGATTGATATACACAGAAAATTCTTATTTAGTAGCATTTCTACAAAGCTTGTTTGGTAATTGTGCTTCACTCCATGTCTTTGTTGGAGAGCAAAGATGACATCCATTTCAGGCAGGAGCAACCACACCACTTTTTGCTCTGTCTGTATCCCTGAATTCTCCTGGCTGATACTGCATAGGGAACTCTGTACTCATAACATTTACTAATGGGAAGATAATTCCGCTGCAGTACAATTGGCTGATAGTTTTGCAACCAAGAGAGTGATTAAGAAATACATTGTGGGGGGCTGGAGAGATGGCTCAGTGGTTAAGAGCACTGACTGCTCTTGCAGAGGTCCTGAGTTCAAATCCCAGCAACCACATGGTGGTTCACAAACATCTGTAATGGAATCCAATGCCTTCTTCTGGTGTGTCTGAGGACAGCTTATTTATATATATATATATATATCACACATATATATACACACACATATATATATATATACACACACTGTATATATATTAAGTAAATAAAACAAACAAAAAACCAACCAACCAAACTTCATTGTGTCACCAGAGACCATGTGGATGTCTGAGTGCTGCACTGCTGTGGCCATGGTAGTGTCCAAGTCTATGATGCTACAGGAAGTCGTGTCTAGGTCTGGGGTCCTATCACAGCCAGGGTCTGTGTTGATGTCTGAGGCCTTTGTTATCTGAGGCCAATGTTACAATAAAAGGTCATGCAGATGTCCCTGGTCTGGGCTGCCTGGGGTCATGTTGATGTTCCAGCACTATGTTGAGCTGGCCTCACCCCTCGCCTGCAACCGTACCCCATCCCTTACCGAGGCAGCGTGGGAGAGCTGGCTCTGGTGCCATGGGTTCAGGAGGGCTGGCCATGGTGGCATGAGGGCTGGAGATGGTTCTGCCCTCACCAGCTGCAGCCTTCAGGCAGGAGAGTAGGTCCTGTGCCTCACCTGGAGAGCATGTTCCACACCTTGCCTGGGCAGCAGTGTAGAGCTGGCTCTGGTGGTAAAAGTGAGGAAGAGCAGGCCCTGAGAACAAAAGAGCTGTAGCATTGGGTGAGTTAGCTAGGGAGAGCTAGAGAGCTTGCCCTGGTGATGTGGGTGCAGGAGAACAGGCAGGCTGACCAACTCAGAGGAAGTGCTAGAGAGCTTGTCCTGGTGATGTGGGTATAGGAGAGCAGGCAGGCTGACCAACTCAGAGGAAGAGCTGGAGAGCTCTCCTGGTGATGTGGGTGCAGGAGAGCGGGCAGGCTGACCAACTCAGCTGCCACCCAGGCCCAGATCTAGGGTTTTCACTCGGCTGACCCCAGCTATGTACTGCTGGAGCCCGTGAAAGGGAGGCTCCTACAAATTCCTACAAAAGCTACAGGCTGTCCGTGACACAGACCAATCAATGACTCATTGCCATGGTCCGAAATGTTGTAAATAGTGTGGACAAAAGGGTATACAGTGGGACACACTGTGAGACCCAACAGCTTCCCCAACAGGATTTTTTTAAAATATATTTTGTTTTACTTTTTTCTACTTTATTTTATCCTGGGGTGAAGGTTGCAAGGGCCGAGGATAGATACTAAGGGACAGGGAGATGAATGGGATTGGGGTGCATGATTCACACACACACACACACACACACACACACACACACACACACACACACACACACAAATCAATAAATTTTTTTTAAAAAGACCTATTCATTATAAAGCCAAAAAATATTTACTGATCTTAAAAAATACTCTTTCTAAATGCTCCATTTGTTAAGTTGGAGGTTTTTAAATATTCCATACTAATCATCATCAGAAGGGGCTTCATGCAGCAACTGATAGAAACAGACAAGGACCCATAGGCAGACATTAGGGAATCCCATAGGGGCATTTAGGGAATCCTACAGAAAGCATGGACGAAGGGTTGTAGGAGGCACAGGGGTCAAGGACCACAAGAACACCACAGACTCAACTAACCAGGGCTCATAGAAGCTCACAGAGACTAAACGGACAAGCAGGGGGCCTGCACGGGTCTGACTTAGGCCCTCTTCATATATATTATGGTTGTGTAGCTTGATCATCTTGTGGGGACAGGGCTGTCTCTGACTCCTTTGCCTGCTTTTAGGACCCTTTTTCTACCTACTGGGCCTCCTAGTCCAGTTTTAATAAAAGGGGAGGTGCCTAGTCTTATTGCAAATTAATACACCATGTTTGGTTAATATCCCTGGGAGGCTTTCCCTTTTCTGAAGGGAAATGGGGGAAGAGTAGATTGGGCTTAGGGGATGGAGGAAGGGACTGAGGGGAAGAGGGAGGGTAAACTGTGAAGAGCGGGGCATAAGCCTGTGGGGTTAAAAAAACACACATATTTGGGTCATTTGTGGTAAGAGAGAATGCCAATTCTGTAGCTTTATTCACTGAATATATACCCCAAGTTCACTGAGTGGAAAATCCCAGGAAGCGCAGTGGGCAAACCTGGCTTAAGGCCTCAGGAACAAAAAATCAAATACGTGCCCCATATTTACTGGGGAGAAATCCAGGAAGACCAGCCTGAGTCCCAGGAATAAAAGACAGGAATGAAAGGACCATTGCCCAGGTGTACACCTGGGTGTGTCGCTACCAGGCCCGGGTGTTCCTTTGTTAGGAACAAAAAGTTTCAACGTGCATCAGCAGGGCTCAGCAGGGGTCAAACACTGCAGGGAACCCAGGAGGGTCCGACGTGGGATGTAATATATAAGAAAAGATTACGTTTTTTAAATTATGTAAAAAAGAAATACCTATGGGGCTATGATTGGGCAGCAAGGAAGCAGGGATAATGAGTTCTCTTGATGGGGTTGGCAGGCTCACAACTAGAACCAGCAAGAGACAGGATGGGCTGCAGCCGTCAGAAGGGAGAGTGCTACACGCGCAGGCTAAGGTTGAGTGGAAAGCGTAGGGCTTCTTCGAATCAGTGCTTCTGGTTGTAGAGTGAAGAGAGGCCTTGTGCACACAGAGAAGCACTGGAGAAGCCAGGGAAGCTAAACACACAGCTAACCTCCTCCATGGGATGGGGTGCACAGATGCTCATCCTGGAAGACCTAGAATGATGGAGGTTTAGAACCTGGTGATCCTCTGCTGTCTGATGAAGCAGGCTCTGCACAAATCTCCAGACTTTACTTATCCCAAACAACATCCTTTCCCCTTCAAACCCTTGAGCATTATTTTAAACCGTAAAACCCATCTCATGAGTGATGTCACTTGTGCTTCACGACAGCCTAAGTGACTTCTGCATTATCTTAGGGCCAGGCCAATGCTGACACCCACAGGCCTAATGTTTACCTGGGTCATTCCTCCTAGAACCTAAATCTCGGGCATTGTCTCTGAATGAACGGAATCTATTCCTGTGGAAAGAGCCAGGTGTACTCTGTAAAGACTCTCAATGTAAGCACGTCTTAAATTATTATACACTTGGAACTGGGCTAATTGTTAATACTTAAAAAAAAAAAACAACTATGCTGTGCTTAAATATGGCTAGAGTTAAATGATCTGGGACAGACTGTAGAAATCCTGGCCCATCACCCATTACAATAACATCAGACTGAACCAGGTTTTACCTCACCCTGATCATTTTTTTCCTTGCCTCATGTAAAGCTTGCAGGGGGAATGGCCACACTTAGGCTGTGTGGGACAGACGAAGGTGTTTAGCTTTCTTGGTAAAAAAAAAAAAAAAAAAAAAAAAAAGCCACTTCTTTTATGGTTTAGCAATCCTGTGGTGTGGCACGCGAGTTGACCAAAAACAATACAGGACAATCAGAAGACTTTGAAAAGCCTGTGTCAGAAACTCGGCATATCCAAGCGGCTCGTTCTAGAGCCTGCTGTGTATAGCACCACAGTTCCAAAGCCACCAGTCGTGAAAACAACCCCAGGAAGTCTTTTTCCTTGTCTGTTAGAGACCGCAATCGTCAGTACAAAATTAGATGGGGAAGAGTTAACATGGGCTCTTAGCCCTTTCCCCATGACTACCAACAACTGGTCTGAAAGCAATTACTGTAGGCCCACAGCCTGGATACAGAGCCATGGGACAAACTTGGGAAGTTCCACACTGAGATCTGAGTACAACTGAGCTCTGAGTCAGCAAATTAGATTTTCTTGACTCAACAAAGTTTCTCATCCGCCTTGGCGAGCCTGGCTAAAATACCCATTTCTTGAGAAGTGGACATCTCAATTCTTATAAACAGATAGGCGTACCCAGAGGCACCTGCTTATGTAGGTCTTATAGGCTCTGTGTCTTTCTTCAATGAGACTCCTTCAAGAACTCAAGACAGGGAAGACCTGGGAGAGGCCTGAGAGCAAAGGTGACAGACTCTGATCTCCAGCAAGCACAGAATGAAAGGACTGGAGGAGGTCTGAGGTAACCAGAGAGGTCAACCTGCCAGCTCTGCTCTAACTCGCCCCTGCCGAGAAGACAGAAATGGAGATGTTGATGGAATGTCTGCTAGTTATTGAGTGCTAGATAAAAAGATTACCAGATTAGCCAAATCGCACACCGGGACCTATTTATAGCTTCTTGGCTAGAAGCAAACAAACTACCAACAGCCAACCTTGGGGCACGGATCGCTCAGGGTAGAGACATATTTGAGAACTCAAAGAACACGTAGCAACTCGTTCAGTCTCCTAAAGGTCTTCTCCTCTCGCATGCCCGCGTGACCTGCAGCATTAGAACGTCTTTGTTGAGTCAACAGGACCATGAGTATTTTGTAACGGACATTTATCCCTATGATCAGAAATGCCTCGGTCCTTATATGACATTCTGGCAAATATAGGAACTGCCAGAGAAATGAGATAGCTGGGGAAACTGGTGCCTGTTGTCCTGGGGCCAGGGTCTCTCCAGAGAAACAGAGCCTGGACTGGGGGAGGAAAAAGCGACAGAGGGAGAGACAGGTAGACCCATTTTAAAGGGTTGGTGCCCATGATTGCTGGGTGACTGAAGCTTAGCTTTCTGCAGTTTCCACATCACACTCTCCAGGCAGAGTTTCTTCATCTCTAGGAACTGAGTTATAAAGTTCGTGGCAACATCTAGACTAGCATTTGATAAGACAATGGGTCCTGTAGCCTATCCAAGTAGATATGACAAATGACCCAAGAGATGAGGGAGCAGCCATCTTGGTCGTGCACTTGGCTGAATGCACAGGGTAAGTCAGCTTGTTGGAACTGCCTGAGCCTTCAAAAGCAGAAGTAAAGGGCCTGGAGATAGCTCTGTGGTTAAGAGGGCTTGCAGTTCTTGCATGGGACCTAAGTTCAGTTCCTCTCTCACTCCTGCCTGTAACTCCAGCTCCAGCCTGTAACCAACACCCTATGAAGTGTTTTGTCATAGTCTGTGGTCCATAGCGGGGCTGGTGGGAAGGGGTCCTGAAGTGGTGCTGGAGAGAAACTTAGACTGGGGAAACGGTAGAGCGTGTCATGAAAGGCTTTGAACCGTGCCGGTACCGATACATAGATTACTTTTTTTTTTACGTTGTTTACGTTGTTTTCTCTTTCCAGTCTACTTTGAGAGGTTATATATGTTCTAATAAGAGGTTATATATGTTCTAATAAGAGGTTATATATGTTCTAATAAGAGGTTATATATGTTCTAATCAGTGATTTCTTTCTCTTTCCTATTTGTGGTCTCTTCTTCCCAGATCTGATCCTGCGGTCTCGGGAGTTGGGAAGATCCAATAGGAAATCCTCAAGAAGCTTCTGGACTCAAAGTGAGAATCTAGCAGAGCCGCCATTTGCACTTTTCGAATGCTGATCAGGAGCTTGCAGGACTGGCAAGACTGCCTTCCCTTCCTCTCAAGACTCTCTGAACAAAAACAACCACAATGGCACCCTAGAGTCCCCCCCCCCGGGTATCCTGGACCCCAGTGAAGCCCTTCCTGGCTTCCAGGGTGAAAACAAAAGGAATTGTTCTTCCCCTTCCCCCTGCATTCCACAGGGAGACAAGGAAATCCCCAGTTACTAAAATAGATTGTGTCGATAATAGAGTTTTTTAATATCTGTCATTTCCTCTGGGGATTTGGAAGTTTCAGAAAGGGTTTTTAGTAAACAAAGTCGTAACTGGCGTGTTTCACTGCGTCCTAGAATCCTGGCAGCCTCTGAAGTTCTGACTATCAGGAAGCATTTGAGTACACAACTGTGGAATTTGTTTCTACTTTTCTTTTTTTTAAAGCTGAGTCACAAGGCATTTGTTGTAACCTGTGATGTCACTGTTTATTGATCTGTTCTCTTTCAACTACATCTTTTAAGACAAAACGGTGTGGGGTTTTGTTGTTTTGGTGGTGGTGGTAGTGTTTCTCAGTGGTATCACTTTAAGAAAAAAAAATCATCATGCCAGTTCTTTCTTTAGCCGTTTCAGATGAGAAGCTGTAATCACCAGTCTCCCAAGCTAAGCCCTCTTCCCTAGCCTTCCGTGTGATTTTACGTTGAACGTTTGTGTCGCTCTGTTTCTATAACTGTAATGTGGTGATGTCATTGTTGGGGCATTTGATGATGAGCATTCTGGAAGTCATTTTGTAAGAGAAAAACCCTCTGAGCCCTACGTTCGGGATGTACCCACTCACAGAGACACAGAGACACAGAGACACAGAGACACAGAGACACAGATCAATGCAATAAGCAAGAGGTTTCATGATCCAGTACACTGGGGTGGCCCTGTACTCAGGACAGAGGCGACCTCAAAGAACAAAGGCCACACCCTTTATGCTGTTTCAGGGTAGAGGCCTTAGGTTACAGCATGAGTTGGTTATTTCTCATTGGTGGGCTCTATTACCTTTTGAATTCATTGGTGGCCGCCTATCGTCCTTTGAAGTCATTGGAGGCCCTTGGTGGGGAAGTATATTTGGCACGCAGAGAGGGTGGTGAAGGACTCCTGCTAAGGGCAGCTACCTCATTTCCTGGAACAGGGTGTTATCCTAAATTCCACCTGGTGTTTGCCAAAGGCAGCCTTTGTCCTTAAGTTTGAATCTTACACTTTCAGGTTAGTGTTTGGGGGGGGGGGAGAGCTCAGAATATGGAAAGGTGCTAACTTGAAGCTGGAGCCATGGAATTAACTAACCTTTGGGCTACCCAAATGTGCACATTAGCTACCATGACATCTGTAGGCTAGCAAGCTCTTTACCTAGTGTTTAGACTGAGCAGAATTTGGAGTCAATGAGCCCAAAAGGGTGCAAAATTAAGATTTGAATTATGCATCTTATTTTATCACCATCTGCTCACATGAAACAGAGAACACCTTTGAAGCACAAAAATGTGATTGTTTATTTGAAACCTCTGAGGTACATACACTCAGATGCCCTTTGCAGCAAGGTGTCTCTCTCACTGATTCCACCCCTTAGCCTAAGATTCCTGTAGGGAAAGCAGCCCTACTCAGTACCAGACAGCAGCCCTACTCAGTACCAGATAGCAGGACAGAGAGAAAAGTCTATGCTAGACCTCCCCTCTCAGGTATGTGATTGGCAGGCCAAACCCCGATTGCCAACCAGGGTTTGTCTGCTTTATTAGGAATCCAGTGGCACTATGGATGCTGACAAAATGCCACCATCTCGGCCCTCACTGGGTTGTTTTCTAGGATATCAATAGAGAAAGGGCCAACTAGATCCAGTATCCTAAAATCCTGAGAGAAGAATATAAGTTAGCGTGTCTCACTGTGATAAGTGTCCCTCTGCATGATTGATCACATTAATATTTAACAATTGCCAAATACTTACTATATGCCCAATTCTGTTAAGCATTTCATACACACCATTGGATGGAACTCTCTCAAAAACCCTCAGAAAAGGGAATTATTAATACCTCCATAGGCAAGGAGCCCGGAGCTCAGCGAGGTTGGTTGGGCAGTCTGGTTAAGGATGCCTGCTTTGTTTAGAAGGAAGTGAAAAAGAACACCAAACCTATATTTATTATAGCCCTGGTTATTAATGTACCTGGTTACCTGCTGGATGGGACATTGAGGTGGACTTTTGGCACTTGCATATGCCCGGTGTTATTTCGGCTAGTCACGGATTAATTTCACACTCACTGTTTCCCAGACATGTGTAGGGGAAGTCCAGTTCGTACTCTAGCTTAGTTATCTAAGTCTTTAAATCCACCAGCTGACCTTCCTGCACATTAATGTCCCTACCTAAAGAGTGAGCAGTAACCGAGCGATACCTCCTGCCTTCCCTTATCAGGGACTGTTGTGGGTAGGGTGCAACGAATACTTGATAAATATGTGTCCGTGTGAATCCCTACGTGCCAGCCGCTGTCCCTGATGCAAAAGCAGCACAGCATTCAGACATCTCAGGCTGATTGATCAGCAGCGGATTTCTCCTAGCCCCATGCCTAAAGAAACTTCCAGCCTAGATATGTTGTGTAGGTTTTGTGTCCCAGGAGCCCCTACACAGGCCTCAGCGTCACTACTGGGATTGCTCAGGGAACTGTACCCACACAGACCACTTTTCTAAGAATTTGGCAAACACCTTTGAGTTTATGCTGCTGCCATTGAAAACGTTATCGTGGATGTGGAGAGTGCATGGTCAGCACAGTGCCATGGATTTGAAGTTCTTTTAAATGTGCTTCCTGTTTCAAGGTATTTGGTGAGAATGAACTGTTTCATGACCTCTTCTTAAAATAGATCCAGGTGGTGAGGTGCAAACAGACAGCAAATTGTGTTCATTTTGTAACTCACATGACCACCTCACTGCTACCTGTCGAAGGGTACCTAGCCTCTTAACACACCTGAGAGTGTTTAAAGAATGACTCTGAGGCTTAGCAGGTAAAAGTGCTTGTCACACAAGCCTGATGACCAGAGTTCAAACCTCAGAACCCACAGTGGAAGGAGAAGAGAGAACCCACCCCTGAAAGTTGTTCTCCGACCTCCACATCTGTGCCATGGTGTACTTACACACACACATATAATACATACACACATGCACACACATAATACATATCCACACATACATACATACATACACACATACACATACATACACACATACATACATATACACACATATACACACATAATACATACCCACACATACATACATACATACATATATACACACACATAATATATACCCACACATACATACATACATATACACACATAATACATACCCACACATACATACACACACATACACACATACATACATACCCACACATACATACACACACATACACATACATACATACATACACACACATAATACATACGTACATATATACATATACACATACATACATACATACACACATACACAACACATTATACATACCCCACACACATTACATATAAAAGTCGCTGTCCTGCTGCATGTCTTTTATTACTTTTAAAGTGAATGTTAACCAAGTATTTCCTTGGAAATTCTAGAGCATTCCTTAAGGTCAATTCTTATCCATGGGTTTCTGTTTGGTTGGTTTAGTTAGTTTTGTTTTGTTATGTGGTGTGGTTTTGCTATATGGCTTCCTTAGGGTGGTTACAGGAACGTGGATTTGTGGGGAAGGTGAACTTCTCAAGAGA
This sequence comes from Rattus rattus, assembly GCF_011064425.1. Taxonomy (NCBI): domain Eukaryota; kingdom Metazoa; phylum Chordata; class Mammalia; order Rodentia; family Muridae; genus Rattus; species Rattus rattus. Next base: position 29,558,920 of record NC_046155.1, read on the forward strand.
ACCACTTACTTTCTGAGGCACTTTATATTCACGTTGCTACTGGATGCTCTTCTAGCCCTGGGGTTGCTTAAAGCTTAATTTTGCCAACGTAACAGGTTAAAGCAAGGACACTTTTAAGTTTTCCAGTTTTGATCCCTGGCTTTGTCCTAAGCCACCAACTCTTCCTGTGACCTCGGAATCTGTGTCTAATTTGTGCTTCCCTTCCTGTCCCCGCCAGCGGGGACCCAGTTATTCAGGGTCCCGAAGAGGCCTTCTACCTGTGGGCCAAAATGGGGGTGAAGAGAAGAAGGAGACCAAGCAAGAGTTCTGTTGTCAAGGTCTCGTTTATTGGGATGAACATTGCAGCTTTTAAGGCTTTCAGGTAGGGGAGGACCTTTGTGAAAATATGAAGGGGGGAGATGAGGGTATAGGCAGTGATAGCTGGAGGCAAAGAAGTCAGGCGATGAGGTCAGGTGGTGGAGACACTGGGTGTAGACTGAGGAGATAACTGGTATCTGCTCGAGCTGAGGCATCCCTTGAATGTTATACTCCTGTGCCGTAAATTCATGGGAGAGGCTTTATCCAACAATCTTAAGACTTATGGCAGTCATCTAAGGGGTGAGTCTCTGTGGCCAAACAGCCCAGAGTCACCTTGAACCATGCAGTCAAAAAGCGGCTAGGCCCAAATCCAATATGGCTCCGTGCATCTCCCCCATTTTTCTCTTATAAAAAAAAAAACCATTAGGTGGAAGTAGTGGTCTGAGAGAGATCAGACATGCCTCACAGAGTGCCCAGCTCGGCCATGGCAAGCCACTCTTGCAGTTAGGACTGCACCCCAATGGCTAGGAATGAACTTATGCTGTAACACACCGTTCTGGGCTATACGTGTGTGTTATTGGGGGAGAAACTGGGCAGAGGAGCATTTGACCGGCCCGCACGTTTAAACGGGGTGTAGCCACCTCTGTCTTAGGATCAACCTCTCGAACCCCAGCCTTATCTGTCATAGGATCACCTTGTCGCCCCCAAGGTTCCTGCCTTAGATTGGTCAAGGGTCAGAGGAAGTTGCCCGTCCCTGAGGATAGCTACATCAGGTCATCTTCTCATTCCTCTCACTTGAGCCCAGGGGCGAAAGAGCAAGGGCCAGATGGCATTAATATAAGAGATTGTGGAAATTGAGCCTCTCCCGATAAGTTGTAGGCACCTCATCTTGTTCGTTGTCTCTCTGGTTCTCCTCAGCTGTTCCGGTCTCCAAGCGATGATAATGTACTGAAACAGAATTTCTAGGCAAAGCAGAATCTATTTGTGATTTAATAAAGCGCGTAAGTCGTTGGAAGGCCCAAGGACCAAAGGAAATCAACAAAAGTAGGCCCACAAGGGGTCCCAAAATTGAGGGCAACAAGGTAGAGAGCCATGGGGATGTAGAAAACCAGTTTTGGTACCAAGACTCTTGTTGCTCTCTCTCTCTCCTTCGTTTTTCTAGGCTATCTCTCACCTTTTTTAGACTGTCTTCTACAAGTCCAGTCTTATCTACATAAACACAGCATTCCTCTTTTAAGGCTGCACAAAGTCCTCCTTGTTGTAGAAAGATTAAGTCTAGGCCTCTTCTATTTTGTAAGACTACTTCAGACAACGAGGCAACTGAGTCTTTTAAGTTAGCTAATCCATCTCTTAATTCAGCAATATCCTTATCTATGGCTTCACTAAGCTGGTAATAGTATTGATGGGAAGTAACGAGGGAAGCGATGCCAGTGCCTGCACCCGCGGCCCCTAGACCTAGGAGAACCGCGAGAGTGATGGCAGTTACTGGTTCTCTTTTTACCTTGTGAGGCATATCCGAGCCCTTTTCCCAGGATTTAAGAAAAGTCTCTGGCTCATGTATGCTGAGTCTGGGAAATAATTGAACCAGCACACAGTAATCTTTAGTCTTTAAAAATTGAGATGTTATAACATATGTGGTTAGACCAGTGGAACATGCTAGATAAGTATACTTGGGGGCTTGTAAATATGTATTTTGATTGTCAACGATTATGGTATGATTACATATTTCTAATAATTGTTTAGGGAGGAGCATGTTCTTCCCGAGGAGGCAGCTTCCTATCCCTGAGACTTCTGTGATAGTGAGTTCTATGGTGTTCCAAGAGAGACCACCAGTGTTATTAGTATATGTGATGTTGCAAAAGTGGCTATACCCTCATAGAAAGGAGGGTTAGCTGAAAAACACATCCAGCATTCCTCATAAATAGAGGTATTTGTTTCCTGTTCATGATATACCAAGGCAAGAGCTGAGGCGTTAAGAACAGATAAAATCAGGCTTGTGGGGGACATTGGCCCAACAGGTATGGTGGGCTGAAAAAGGGTAGTTGGAGGACTAGAGGTGTTAAAGGGGGGCTGAGTCACCACCCTGGGCGGCAAGGAACCCTGGCTATGCAATTGAGGGTTAGGCCCAATGGAGGCCTTATGTAAGTTGGGGGTGGTTTTAATTAATCTAATTTTGAAGGTTACTCCGGGGTCTCTATTGGCAACATACATCCGGAGACCCCACTCAAACCCCCTATGCCAGTTTTCTGGGGTGATCTTTTTCCCAGCATCAGTAAAAGTTATTGTAAGAGGGTTGCACCAGCCCTTGGAAGGCTCAGTGTTCCGGCATTCCTGGGTTAGAGTACTGTTTCTGTTAGAATTGTGCCACCCCTTTTTTACTGTGATATAATCCCAAGAGGAGGTGGGTTTCCAGTATGCGTCTCCTGTGGTTTCACACCCCCAGGAGGCACAATAGAATTGATCCCTGTATCCACACTTATAGTTTAGGGAGCGATCTCTGTGGGATCCGGGACAGACATAAAAGTCAGTTTCCCTAATGTTGGTGCGTCGATGGACAGTGTCACAACCGACATATCTTTCATTAAAACTAGACCCATGAGGGGCTTCAATTAGGGGTAAGTATTTGTCTGCGAGGCCCCAGTAAGAATTTCCTCCTGCAGCTAGTTTACAAAAATCTGGAGTTAATTGTGGCCAGGTGGGGTTAGGGCCAGTGTGGGAGGTGGTAAAGGCGGTATCTCCGGCCTCATTTATAATTACCCAGGTGTAATTCCAAATCTGATAGGGGCTTGACGTTCCGGATGTCAGCACAGTTAGAAAGAGAAGTTTCAGTAGAATCCAGTAGAACTTCATTGCTCTGAAAAAGAAAACATGCATTTTTCTCAGGCGCCACCCTGGAATTTGTTATAAGGCTTTATCAATCTTGGAATTTGTTTGAAATTTATTGTAAAGCTTTATTAATCTTTCAGGGAGCCATCTGGCTCCCCCCTCTTTAGAGTTATAAATACAGGCGGACCCTTTTCCCCAGACTATCACAGGGTCAGGACCCTGCCACTGTCCAGTTAGGGGGTCCTTCCAAAGAATGTGAGCGTGATCCATCTTGGTTGAGGGGTGCCATAAGCGATCGGCAGCTGAACGCCCTTGATTATCCAAAGTTAAGAAATTCAAAACAAAAAGGGCATGGGATAATAAAAATTTTGCGCTGCCTTTAAGAGAATAAAGAGTTTCTTGGGCAGTAAGCTTTAACAGTGTATTCTTAAGGGTTTGATGTGCTCGTTCCACAATTCCTTGTCCCTGAGGGTTATAAGGTATGCCTGTAATATGTTTTATTTGAAATTGGGAGCAAAATTGTTTAAATTTATGACTAACATAGCCAGGCCCATTATCCGTTTTTAGCATTTTGGGTTGTCCCATAACAGAAAATGTGTAGAGCATATGAGCAATAACATCTTTTGTGGCCTCTCCTGTGTGTGCAGAGGCACATATGAACCCACTAAAGGTATCAATGGTAACATGTACAAATTTTAGTTTTCCAAAAGATGGGACATGGGTGACATCCATTTGCCATATTTCTCCCGGGATAAGGCCCCTGGGATTAACCCCAATGTGTGGTTCAGGAAGTAGGGTCAGGCAGTTTTTACAATTTTTGACAATTTGTCTGGCTTGTTCTCTAGTAATTTTGTACTTAAGCCGCAATGTTTGAGCATTAAGGTGATGGAGTGAATGTGCCATCTGTGCTTCTTGTAAGGAATCACTAAGAGAAGCAATCATTGTCAGTCTAGTGGCCCTGTCAGCTAAGTCATTACCTTTGGCTAAAGGACCGGGCAGATTCGAGTGGGCTCTGATATGGCCCACAAAGAATGGGTTTGGCCGGGCCCTTATGTGTTTTTGTATTTCTGAAAATAGTTTAAAGGTAGGTGTTGAGGGTTGTATAGTAGAGACAGTCTCCAAGACTTGGAGAGCTCTGACTACATAATGGCTATCAGAAAAAAGGTTAAATGATTGATTTATTAATTTAAATATTTTTAAAGCACTATAAAGTTCTACTAATTGGGCAGAAGCGTATGGGGTATTGACAAAAAAAACTTGATCTTTAACAACAAAGGAGGCCTTTCCATTCTTAGATCCATCTATGAAAACAGTTAAGGCATTTGGTATAGGTTTCAGATGTGTAACCTTTGGGAAGACAAAGGGGGTAACATGGAGGAACTGTAATAATTTATCTCCTGGTATATGAGTATCAAATGTTCCCTGATAAATAGACAGCAGGACTGTCCAGTCATCATGTCTGTGCTGCAGCCAAGCAAGCTGCTCCTGTGAATATGGAGAAATAATAATATCGGGATCGCGGCCAAAATGGCGAGTAGCCAGCTTAAGCCCCAAGAAAATGGTCTGGCAAATTAAGGAGGGATAAGTAGGAAGTATTTTAGGGGGGGTTGCGGGCAGGTGGATCCACATTAGTGGATGATTATCTTGCCATAGGAGGCCTGTGGGTGTAAACCTTGTAGCGAAAAGGATCAGATACAGTGTCTTGGAGGGGCTGAAATAACCTATGAATTGTTGGCTGATAGCCTGTTCAACCTTTAGTAGGGACTTTTCAGCCTCGGGAGTCAGAACCCTAATGGAATTAGGATCAGGGCTACCCTTCAGAATTGCAAATAGAGGTTTTAAATCACCGGTGGTTAGCTTAAGGTAAGGTCTAAGCCAATTAATATCACCCAAAAGTTTTTGAAAATCATTTAAGGTATGTAGCTGCGATCTTCTAATTGTTAGCTTTTGAGAATAAATGGATGTAGGTTCTAATTGGAATCCAAGAAACAAAAAGGGATATTGCGTCTGAATTTTTTCAGGGGCAATGGTGAAACCCCTTTTTTGTAAGGCCAGAACAATAATTTGGGCTAGTTTTTGAGTTTCCTGTAAACAAGCAGAGGAAACCAAGATATCATCTATGTAATGAATGATGTAAGCGGAGGGGAAACGCAGCCTTATTGGATCTATAGTTTGGGCCACATACCTTTGACACAGGGTGGGGCTATTAGCCATCCCCTGTGGTAACACACGCCATTGAAAGCGGGGATTAGGGCCCACATGGTTAATGACAGGGATAGAAAAGGCAAAGCGGGCACAATCCTCCGGATGAAGGGGAATAGAAAAGAAACAATCTTTTATATCAATGACTATTTTATGAAAGTCTCTAGGAATAGCTATTGGAGAAGGCAAGCCAGGTTGTAGGGCCCCCATAGGGACCATAGTTTTATTAACCGCTCTAAGGTCTTGTAACAATCTCCAAGAACCATTTTTCTTTTTTATGACAAAAATAGGGGTGTTCCAAGGTGAAGTGGACTGTTCAAGGTGCCCTTGTAATAATTGTTCCTGCACCAACTGTAGGGCCGCTTGAACCTTTTCTTGAGGCATGGACCACTGATCGATCCAGACTGGATCATTTGACTTCCAAGATATTTTATCAGCCTGGAGTGCAGGAGGAACAGTGGTCTCTATGAAAAAAGGTCTGCTCCTAAACCTCCTCTATCTGTTTTGGGCGTGGGAGTCAAGGGTTCTGTGATTCCCTGTTCATTTCTACCTAATCCTTTTCCAGGGAGGAATCCTGTCCTTAACATTTGGTTAGTAATGACCTCATTGGGACTACACATCATCACTCCCATCTGGGAAAGAATATCCCTTCCCCAGAGGTTAACAGGGAGTCCAGAAACTACAAATGGCCTAACTGTGCCTGTATTATTCTCTTTATCTTTCCAGGTCAGGAGCTTTGAACTTTGGAGTGTATCCTGTGTTTGACCTATCCCTTTTAAATGTGTGGCAGTAGCCTTAAGGGGCCAGGTTGAGGGCCAGTGTCTAGAGGAGAGCACTGTTGTATCCGCCCCTGTATCTAAAAGGCCCTGAAATTGTTTGCCATCAAGCCAAAGAGACATCATGGGTCTTTCATCAGTTAATTTTTGTACCCAATAAACATCTGAAGAGCCAGGGGAGGAAGAACCACGCCCCTTTACTTTATGAGGGAACTGCCCCATGAAGGGAAGCGGTAGGGCCTGTGCAATGCGTTGTCCGGCTCTAAGCGTTAAGGGGCCCTGCGTGGCAGTGGCTAGAAATTTAATCTCTCCAGAATAATCAGCATCTATTACAGAGGGAAGGATGACAAGTCCTTGAAGAGCACTCGAGGCTCGCCCAATTATTAAGAAAAACATGCCAGGCGGCGGGGGCCAAACTTTCCAGATTCTATGATAACAGTCCCTTCCTCAGGGGTTATAATCCTGGTGGTGGAGGAACACAGGTCCACTCCTGCACTTCCTGCTGTTGCCCGGGATAAGTTGGTGTTGCAGGGGCTTGATGCTGCACTTGGGGGCGGGTGGTCACCCGTGGATGGGTGCCCCATTGTGGGGCCCCCCGCTCGTTTCCCTGGACCACAGGGAGGGTTTGTTCACTAATGTCAGTCTTAGACTGACATTCCCTGGCCCAGTGACGGCCTTTCCTGCAGCGGGGACAAACCCTCGGGGCAGTGGGCCATCCAGCAGGGCTGGGGGACTGGCTAGGTTTTGGGGTGTTGCATTCTCTAGCAAAATGACCGGGTTGTCCACATTTGAAACATGTTCTGCCTCTAGGGTGACCAGAATCTCCAGCTCTTTGGAACACAGCCCCAATTGCCAGGCTGATAGATTTAGATACTTGGTGAGAAAAAGAGTCAACATCCTTGCAAAGTTTAATCATGCCTGGGATATCAAGGTCTTTGGTCTTGCCTCGAAGTGCGGCTCTACACGCCGAGTTAGCATTTTCGAGAGCAAGCTGTCTAACGAGAAGCCCTTCACTTTCATTTTGACCTAGGATTTTTTCAGCTGCTTCTTGTAGTCTCCCTACAAATTGAGCATAGGGCTCTTGTGCCCCCTGGATTATTTTAGTTAAGGGGGTGGTGAGCGCCCCTGTAGCGGGGACTGCTCTCCAAGCGGACAAAGCCACCTGCGCCGTTTGTGCGAGCACACCGGGAGACAGCCCCAGCTGTTTTTCCTCAGAGGCAAATGAGCCCCTCCCACATAGCTTATCTGCCGTCCAGGAAGCAGATTTACTTAAGGGATTGTTTCTGTTTCTAGCAGCAAGGCTCTCCGCTTTATCAATAAATTCAGATTTCCAAGTCAAATATTGTCCTCTAGTGAGGACAGATTGTACTACCTTGGTCCATTCACTAGGGGTCAAATACCCATACCCCGAAAGTCCTTCTAGGATAGCCAAGGTAAAGGGGAATTCATACAATAATTTTTAAAAGCTGAATGTAATTCCTTTATGTGTTTGAGTTTAAGTTTCTTGTATACAGGACACGAGGTCCCACCCTCATCCTGATCAGGGCTTTCCTCTTCCGAATCTGAGGGTCCCTCCTCATAGTCATTTTCTTCTTCACTTTCTTGTTCCTCATTATGGTTACGATCAGTACTGTCTGGCTTGCGCTCGTCTCTGGCCGACCTATTTAGTGTTCTAGTACTGTTTAACTCAGACTCATCCCTGGCCTGTCTGGCGCGTGCCCTAGTCATAACTGGGAAAGTTAGTTTTGGTTGGGGTTTTCTACTGGCCTTAGCTGGCCCTTTTTGGGCATACTGTCCCTTAGTCATGGTCTCTTGTAAGTCCTGGATTTCTAGTGTAAGATCCCCCAATTCCTGCTGTAGGTGTAAGATCTGTTTAAGCCCAGTAATTTGTGCTTGAAGTGCAGTCTTAGTCTGAGTCAGTTCCTCCACTACTGCAACCGGTAGAGGTGCAGGTGGGGCTGACGATATAGGGGGTAGATAAGGTGGGAGGCAGACAGACCCAGACCTCCGAGTGAAGAAGATCTGAGTCTCCTGTGGCTCGGGACCATATCTCTCTTTCTCATACCTGGCAGCTTCCTCCTCTAATTCGGCCTCGGAGGCGGGATCTAGACCTGACTCAGAGCATTTGTTTTTCCCAGAAAATTCTTTAAGAGAAGGATAAATGGTCTTTGAATTTTTGGACATCTTGGGGTCTTCTAGAGAGCATAAGGCTTTGGATGAGGGATTTCCCTCACCCCCAGGCATATCAATAACAATGGAAGGGCTGGGAGAATGGCTCTTTTTTTTTTTTTTTTTTTTTTTTAAATTCTTTTTTTCTTTTTCATTGTTAGGTGAAGCCGGCCGGGAGGCTTGTAAGAAGTCCTCTGCAACAGCTAGGAGGCGGGCACTCTCGCCTCCTTCCTCAGCATCTATTATAATGTCTCTAATGATACCCCAGTAACTGAAAAAAGCCATGCGGACACTGGGTCGCCTGGCTTTCAAAAGCCTATTAATCTCCTGACCAACCTTATTCCAAGTATGGGGTGAATATCGGGCCACTTAAAATTAACCAAGGACATTTTCATCTATGAAACAAAAAATTTGATTAAATCCTTTTTCTTAACTCTTATTCCTCTCTCCCTGAGTAAACGCTTGATTTCTCTTATGAAACAAGCCTCCTTAGACAATACCTTCCCCATGGCAATTAGACGACAATTATTCGACCGGTCCTTACCTCCCTCTCCAGCGACGCACGAGTGATGCGGCCTGAAGAGTCCTCGATTCCCGCTGCAGCTCTCTTATCTCCGTCGTCCTGTAGTCGGCCTTGCTTCGGGGTCCCTGTGTTCGGGCGCCACTTGTCCCCGCCAGCGGGGACCCAGTTATTCAGGGTCCCGAAGAGGCTTTCTACCTGTGGGCCAAAATGGGGGTGAAGAGAAGAAGGAGACCAAGCAAGAGTTCTGTTGTCAAGGTCTCGTTTATTGGGATGAACATTGCAGCTTTTAAGGCTTTCAGGTAGGGGGAATGACCTTTGTGAAATATGAAGGAGGGGGGAGATGAGGGTATAGGCAGTGATAGCTGGAGGCAAAGAAGTCAGGCGATGAGGTCAGGTGGTGGAGACACTGGGTGTAGACTGAGGAGATAACTGGTATCTGCTCGAGCTGAGGCATCCCTTGAATGTTATACTCCTGTGCCGTAAATTCATGGGAGAGGCTTTATCCAACAATCTTAAGACTTATGGCAGTCATCTAAGGGGTGAGTCTCTGTGGCCAAACAGCCCAGAGTCACCTTGAACCATGCAGTCAAAAAGCGGCTAGGCCCAAATCCAATATGGCTCCGTGCACCTTCCCTGCTCTGCCTCTAGCTAAGTGGTTTATTTACTCAATAATTTAATCATTTTGATACGTTATTTAGTTTTTAGCTACAATGTCTTCACCTACATATGGACATCCTAAGAATAATACTCCTCTCACTGGACTGTCGTATGAAAATTATGTATACCTGATTGAAAAAGCTGCCCAAGAAACATGCATTTCTTTCCTTAACAAATATGAATTAAGAGTGAATAATTATGTAAATTCAAGTAAATGATTTTATCAATTTTCTTTGAAGTTTATGTTAAGGTTTACCTCATAAATTAGAAGTTTGATACTCTAGACGGTTCAGTACTATCTGATTTGTGGCTTTAGATTCTTCACTGTCTTAGACTAAAATCTTTTGAACAATTGTACTTTAAAATTATTTTTATTAGTTGAGATATATCTCAGGAAAATATACTCTGACTCACAGTAATGTTGGAATAGCGGGTGAAGCTAGATTCTTACTCGTAGTGAGTCATGTCTGGTTTCTAGTCTGTAATTCAAGTGAGGTAGGCTTTCCGAATGACACAGACATTAATTCTTAGAGCCATTTCCCACCAGAGATTCCTGTGGGTTAAAAACTTCTGAATGCTAGATGATATCTTGTCATTTCTATTGAAATCGGTAAGTCCAACTCTGTGGTGATGTTTCCCACCACACACACCGTGCTTACAGCCCTTTGCTAGGTCTCGGCTCAGTGATGCAATTCTCAGTGCTTCAGAGAAGCCACGACTCCCTTGGTCCTCACGGACCCAAGGGGCAAGGCAAGATACACAATTATACATGACCAATTCTCCACTAACCGCGTCTCCCTGAGTCTTTAAAGGCCTTCAGATGTGTTACTCCATAGACCAGGTAATGAGTTAGCATTACTCACGGAATGTAGCCTAATCTTATGCCCATATTCCAACCACTCGACCGGGCACATACAACCTTTCCCAGCTGCTAACATATTTGTTTCACAGCTTTTGCCATCTTCCAAGCAACATCCCCAAACGTAGGGACTTAAAACAATTAGTGATGGTCTACGATTTTCTAGGTTAACAATTTGGACTGATCTAAGCAGGGGCCTTACCTGGAAACTAGTCTGAAAATGGCAGAAGAGAAGGAAAGCCGATATGCACAAGGACTTTGCAAGCCTAGGGCTGCATCATGTTTTGGTTTTTATACTATTTTTAATTATTTTCTCTGGATGGTGTTTTGCCTGAATGTCTGTGCAGCACATGTGTTCAGTGCCTCAGAGGCCAGAAGAAGGCGTTGGGTTCCCCTGGAACTGGAGTTATAGATGCTTGTAAGCCATATTGTAGTGGATAGGACCTGGGTCCTGTGGAGGAGAGGTAGTGCTTTTACCCACTGATCCATCTCCCCAGCCCCAGTTGTATCACATTGTCTAATGTCAAAGAGAGCACATATGTGTAGCCTTTGGTATGTAAAGAGAGGACATGAAGCAGGATACTTCGGAGGACCAGAAATGCTGTAACAGTCTAAAACGTTGAGTCGAACATATCCCACAAGTGACAGTCAGGGTTAGCTGAACTGTCCCTCCAGTGGTTTTCTGCTCCATCCAACGGTAGTGTCTGTTACTCTTAGTCAAATACCTTTAGAATCAACCCCATTTTGTGTTAGTCAGTTTATTCTAATATAAATTGAAATAAAAATCTTGTGACTCTCTTGGATTGTAAGTCTTTTTCTATCCACCCAGAGTCTGCTCCTGTCCCTGAAAGAGATGGGGATACCCCCTTTTGAGGCCACCGTTCATGTGTGGTTATAGCAGGGTTTCAAGCAAAAGAAAGCTAGTGTCAGCAGACAGGAAAGCGGGACTTCCTTCATTGTGAGGGGGAGATCAGCAGGCTTAGTACAAGTGTGCTCAAGCGATCTCATTCCTAGCCTGAGTCCAACTCCTTCCAAGTTTCTGTTCTCCATGCATTTGTCAGCTCCAGAATGCTTGATTTACTTCTGAATTCTTAGTCATATTTAGTTATTCCTGCAACCAGAAGGAACAGGAGATATTTTTAACACCAACTTAGAACTCCTACTGGTTCCCTGCCTACTGTTTTAGGGGAAATCTCTGAGCTTGTTGTTTTCTCCCTACACACACACTAATACGGAAGCTTCTCTTATAACCTTATCCTTCCTAGATTAATGCTCAAATATAACAGCTACTCATTTTCCAAAATCCTACCTCCCCACCAAACCCCTCCCTCAGGTCTCAGGGAACTATGAGGAAGAGGAGGTAGAAAGAAGGTAAGTCGGTGGGGTTGGAGGACACCAAGGAAAGAAGACCTTCTAGATAAGACAAGAGCTGATGCTCACAGGAACTCACAGACACCGTGGCAGCACACACAGGGTTGCACAGTCCCAAGCCCGGTGAGGACCCAGTGCTGAGAGAGGAACTGGACACAAGTCCCTTCCTCAACACAGAAGAAAATTTCCATTCACAGAAGAAAAATCAGTTTTCTCCAATGGAGTCTCAATGGATTTATACACAACACTTAAGGGAGGTTCTATGCCCAGCAGTAGACTTGCCAACACAAAGCAAGCTACATGGTACTTTTTGAAGATGTTGTTTCATGATACTTTATTTGGGCTGGTTTTTTTTTTTCTTTAAACCTTGTTTTATGCTTTTCTATTATGCTCTCTGATTTTGAATTTTATGGGTTTTGTGCTCTGTGTGTGTGTGTGTGTGTACATGTGCATGCTCATCCACACACATACAAGCGTGTGTATGAGTGTTGCTGTAAAATTAAAATTAAAAAAATTCTCTTTTATCCCACTCTAGGTCTCAGGCCCCAAGATATCTGCTAGATATCTTCATCGCAGTCAGCAAAGCGTCTCACCCACTTTTCTCTATCCCAAGCACACTGCCAATGGCTACTCTCTGAGCCTAGCAACAATCTCTCTACCTGTCTACTTCCCAAGGCAGGTTGCCACCATGCCAGACATACATCCCAATTTCATGGTGGGCTAGCATGTCTAGCCACCACACACTCTCTTGAACTTAAATCGCCACATGAAAGAACACACAACACAATAACCTCTGATCCAATTGATAAGATATAATTTGCTCATCTAGACATACAAAGCCCTGTACACATCCATCCCTTAAGAATATTCATAACAACCTGTAAATGTGCAAAGAGGAATCTTAACATCCGCCTCCATTTTCTCTCCACTGCTTCTCTACTTCCTTGCTCCAGTCTCCTCCTCTCTCCAAAACTTTTCTCCCGCCCACCCATCCTTCTCGTCCAATGACAGGCCTCGTTCTATCTTGTATCCGCTTTCACCTGCGTGATGACATCATCCTACATATGAGCTCTCGTGATTTTCCTCTTTTTTTTTTCTGATTCCTTGCTTTTATTCTGGATTGTTTGTTTATTGGCTTATTTGGTTTTTAAAGAGAAGGGGAAAGGTATGGAGTCGGATGAGTAAGGAGATGAGAATCTGAGAGGAGATGAGGGATGGAAAACTGTGATCGGAATATACTGTATGAGAAAAAAATACCTCAATAACAAAGTAAGTTAGCCTGGAGCTGGCATGGTGTGATCCCAGCACTTAGGAAGCCAAGGCACAAGAACCTCTTGAGTTGAAACCCATCCTGGGCTGTACATTGAAAGTCAGTCTCAAAGCAAAAGAGGAAAATCATATGCAAAGTGGCTGATATACAGAAGGATGTATTCATTTGTGTAAATGAACAGCCTAGAGGTGCAACTGGTCCCAACAAACACCCCCAGGAGTCACTCTCTCGCCACCGCATGTCCATTCTGCTTCCTCTCTGTCGACTCTAGACTCAGGGTGCCCTCTTTTTCTGTCAGTTCATTTTTATCACCACAATAGAAATGTAGCCAATACTGTGACGTCACAGGTAAATGCAGCGCCTGTGGTCCACTGAATGTTAAGACGGAGATGCTCAAGGATCCAGGTAGCCTTGAACTGATACATTGGATGTTCCAAGGTCATCTGTGGATTTTTTTTTTTTTTACTAAAATATGTATGGGAAGATATTAGGAATTCTGTTAGTTTCCTCACTGCTGTGGCAAAAATCATTCAAAGAAGGAATTGTCTATTCTGGATCTCAGTTCAAGTGAACAGGCCACCATGACAGGGGAGTTAGGGTGAATGGTCACTTTGTGTTTGCAATCATGGAGCAAAAAGAGATTAATGCTTGTGCTCAGCTAGCTTTCTCTTTTGTTATTGAAAATAGTTTTTTCAAACAGTATGCTGATCATGGTTTCTCCTCCCAGATCCCTCCCATGTCCCCACCCATCCAACTCCATGCCTTCTTGCCCCCGCCAGTGGGGACCCAGTTATTCAGGGTCCTAAAAGAGGCCTTCTACCTGTGGGTCAAATGGGGGTGAACAGAAGAAGGAGACCAAGCAAAAGTTCTGTTGTCAAGGTCTCATTTAATGGGGCGAGCATTACAGGTTTTAAGGCTTTCAGGTAGGGGGAGTGTCCTTTGTGAAACACAAAGGATGGAGGGGGGAGGGCATTCCAGTGGCGATAGCAGAAGGTGAAGAGGTCCGGAGATGGAGACGCTGGAGTCCGGTGTTTGCTCAGGCTGAAACGTCCTGTGAATGTTATCTTTCTGTGCTGTAAATTTATGGGAGAGGCTTTTGTCCAACAATCTCAAGACTTTATGGCAGTCATTTCAAGGTAGAATCCCTGTGGCCATGCAGCCAAGAGTCATGTAGACACTTTGAGCCATAGTCACAAAGCGGCCAGGCCCAAATCCAATACGGCTCCCTACGCCTTCTTTTTCTCTCTCTCTTTAGAAAAGCAACAGGCCAATTTTAAAAACAACTAAAAACAAAAAACAAAAACAGAAGGGGAAAAAGAAAAAAGAACATGAAAAACAAATACACACAGAGAGATATACACACATATTACACACATACATGCACATACATGTATATATACACACTACATAAACATACATGTACACACATGTACACACATATACATACACACATAAACATACATGTACACATACCCACATATACACATACATACTACATAAACATGCATGTACACACATGCATACACACATACATGTACATGTACACATATACAAACATACATGCACACATGCATACATACATACAAAGATACATACATACACACATATACACACACACACATCATAAAAACACAAAATCTGAAAACATAGTGGAAAAGCAGAAGACAAATAAGGTTTTTAAAAAGTAGTGGGGTTGGGGATTTAGCCTAGTGGTAGAGCACCTTACCTGGCAAGCGCAAGGCCCTGGGTTCAATCCTCAGCTCCGAAGGGGAGACAAAACATCTCCCAAACTACCATGGAGTTCACTTTGTGTTAACCATCTACTTACCACTTGGCGTGGGGCCTCCCTCCCTTATGTGTGATGGATGTAACCCGGTGAGACTCCATTGGAGAAAACTCATTTCCTTGCCAGTGACTTCAGTGGGAGACAGTTTCTGTGTTAGGACGGGAGAGCAGATCCACTTCCTCTCAGCACTGAGACCCTGCCTGGCTCAGACCTGTGCAGGACTTGTGCGCACTGCCACAGGGTCTGTGAGTTCATCTGAGCCCCAGTCCTGATGGTCGGGAAGACAGTGTTCCTGGTTGTCCTCCATCCCCATTGGCCCTTACCATCTTTCTGCCTCCTTTTTAGGGTCACTCCCTGAGCCCTGAAGGGAGGAGCTAGCTTTCTCCTTTTTCTGTTTGAAGCCTGAAATCCCAGCTCATAGAATGGTGCTTCTCACATTCAAGATGTGTCACCCCACTTCAGTTAACTTCATCTAGGTAATCCCTCATTGATGTGTCCAGAAGCTTGTCTCTGGTGACTCTAGATGCTGGCAAGTCGTCAGTCAATATTAACCATCAGAGAAGAAGAGATCGCTGCCATCCTAAACCCCCTGGGAAAACATTTCTGCTTCAGTCAGATTACCATAGGTTCAGAAGTGGTTGTCTGTTCTGATAATGCACCACGTCCAGTTCACAGGACTCATGTGTGTTAAGGGTTTGGGTTTTGTGCTCCTCCTTGGCAGGGCTTGAAACATCAGATTGCCCATGCAATACACCCAATATCTAGCACAAAAGGTGATGGAATTTATCACGGTAGTTGTCATTCCATTCCTGTGTGGTTGTTTTTATAACAGTAAGGTCTTGTGTAGCCCAGACTGGACTTGAACTCCTGACACACACACACCACACCCCTCAACCTCCAATGTACTACCACACCTAGCCATTGTTCTAATAGCCTCACTGGTGTTTGGTGACTCTGACTTCACAATTAAGGAGGGATTATTGGGGTTGGGGATTTAGCTCAGTGGTAGAGCGCTTGCCTAGCAAGCGCAAGGCCCTGGGTTGGGTCCCCAGCTCCAAAAAAAAAGAAAAAAAAAAAAAAAAAAAAAAAAAAAAAAGGAGGGATTATTAAGGGTTTTTTTTTTCATATTAGCAAACCAACCACTGAAGTTAAATTGTTTCTATTACCCAGCTAGTAAGTGGCACAACTATTTATATCTTAAGATTCTTCAGCAAAGAAGAGGCCAAGACATCCTAGATCTGCTACAAAATCAAACCCTCATAATGTGGCATTTTGTAATTACAGGTCTGCTTGCCTTTAACAGCCTGTGAGGTACTGAGAAGCAAGAATTGATTTTTTTTTTAAAAATCCATTTTCATAATCACAGAACCCCAAACAATGTTTCAATGGTTGACATTTATAAAATACTTTTAGAAATACTGTGCAGGGGGCCAAGAGAAAAGAAGTCAAGAAGGAGAAATGTGTCAGTGAACTCGGGCATGACCCACTGGGTCCACATAGTCTCGCCAACCATTGGATCTGTCCCTCCAGTGGCCACGGAATGTATCAGATTCACACAGTTTAATGGAGCCAGCAGCCAACGTCATTCCAGCCACTCTACTCCTGCCTCTGACTTTCTCCTGATACCTGGTTACTGAGAAGAGAAGTGAGTAATATTTGGCTCTTTATATAGACTTTTCTACAGGAATAGCATATTCTGTAGCAGCATTTTGTGTGTGTGTGTGTGTGTGTGTGTGTGTGGCATGTGCATTTGTGTAGGTTATATGGGTATGTGTACACATATGTGTGGAGGCCTGAGGTTGATGTTGGGTATCTTCCTTGACTGACACATTGAGGAAGCATCTCCTGCTGACCCCTGAGCTTCCTGTATTGGCTGGTCTAGAGAGCCAGCGTTCTCCAGGGATTCCCTATCTCTTCACTAGGATTGCAGGCTGGCTACAACACCCACCAGACTTTCACATTGGTTCTGAGGATCTCAATTCTGGCCCTTGAAAGCACTTTACCCACTGAGCCAACACCACAGCCCCTGATGATTAAATTTGTCAACTTGATTATACTGAAAAGGTCACAACTAGGAGACTAGGAAAGGTTACTCATGGACATTCATCTGTGAGTCACATCCAGAGAGAGTCCCATAAGTGCACAATAATTCATGTGATGGAACTGCACCGTCCTGTAGACTGATTGGTCCAGGTAAAGGAAAAGTGGGACAAGGAAAGCCCTGGAGAATGGGCTTCCTCTCAAATGCATCCCTGACCCCCATACTGTCTCCTTCCCTCTTTGTTGGAGGTGTGGGTCCACTCTACCATGCAATACTCTTCCTGCCACAACTCCTGACACTCTCAAACACTGAGCCAGAACAAATTTCCCTCTCCTTAAGGTGTTTAGTGAGGTATCTTGTCACAGAGAAGAGAAAGCTAATTAACATGTTGACAGGATATCTTCTGTTGACCTCTGGAACAAGACCTGGAGATGCTAGCAAGAATCTGCATCCTGCGATGATGCCACAGCAGGTCTCAGCTGCCCCCTCTAATGGAACTTGGCTACCACTGTATGTTCTGACAGCCAGGGTCCTCCCAAGAGAAGACAGCGCATGCTTCCTGCTCAACTCTGTTTGCCCTATGAAAATTGACTTCCATGTTATAACAGCTGCAGGAAACAGAGAGGAAGCAAGCACGCCCAAGGATGTTCGTCTGGAGAGACAGAAAGGAAAAACTCTCATGTTGCTTGTCAGACCAGGCCATTTTCCAGCATTCAGAATCCCTTTGTCCCAGAATCCCAAAAGGGAAATGATTAACTCACCAAACAATTTAAAATTGAAACAGAAAAAATACAAAGTTTTTAATCAAGACCAAATTTGAACAGGCTTTTCCCACTGTTTCATTGACTGAGACCTTTCTTAATTGTAACACTATATACATACTCTAGATTAATACACTAAACAATAGACTATATTAAAGTGGTAGTTTCATAAATTGTTCATGGCAGAGTAAATTGTCAGAATGATGCATTTATAGTATTTTTAGCGTGGAGGCCAGGCCAATTGTCCTCCAGTTTGCTCAAGTAGTTCTCAAGTAGTTCTACTGCGCAAAAATCTCTCCAAGAAAATACAAAATATAGAAGACACTATAGGCACAAAAAAGTTACTCTCTCTTCTCTCTCTCTCTCTCTCTCTCTCTCTCTCTCTCTCTCTCTGCACTGATACACACACACACACACTCTCTTTGTCACAAGACTGAACGAAACTTGCAAAGTCTAAAACCTTTACTTAGATTGCTCAAGGTTAATGCCCCTATTTAGAAATGCTATTCCAAGAATTTTTCCTAAAGAAAAGACTTAGAACGGAAGGGAGAGAACTTGCTTTAGTTACAACATATGTGGCCCCAAAATAACCTACCAAGCAGAGAGGAAATGGGTCAGTCGTAGTGAATCCTGTGGGTATTACAGGTTGCCATCAAACCATGGAAATGTCAGGTACAAAATGACATAGAAATGTGAAAGAATTGTCGGATGTCATCTTAAGTCTCTGTACATTGATAACTCACTATGAAGTTAGCACAGGATTCACACATATAGCTTGCCCATCTTTGTGAGATCCTATGGGAGGAGAGGGTTCACTCCTTATACAGGATGAGAAAATGGAGACGCTGCTCAGTAACTTTTCCAAACGCACACATGTGGTTGAGCCAGGACTGAAATGTAAGCTCACTAATGCCAAAGGCCAGCAGAGAGACAAATGTGTTGTGTGTGGAGGTGGGTGTATATGGGAGAAGGGGTGGGGAATAGTCTTACACCTACACCATAGCACCATTCGGGGTGCAATGCCAAGCCCAAATAAACAACCAAGGTAAGAAAAATGGATGCAAGGGAGTACCCTAGACTGTCAAGAGGGCTTTGTTCAAAACTATGACCCTCCTAGAAAAGCATTGGCATACAAAATTCCTTATAAGACAGCTGTTGGGCTCTGTACAAACTATCATTTCTCTAGAGTATGCTGTCAAAAGCAGAATGGCCACTGAAATGCTGTGGTGTTCACAGACAACAAAATTACTCCTGCAATGTTGTAATTAGTAAGATCGTTTCTTTACGAAATTTGGGGGAAATTCCTCCTTAAAATCCTTTTGTAAAGATTGGTGGCAGGGCGAGGGGTGGGGGGACACACAACTTAAATCTCATATTCCATTCATTTTTTTTTCCTTCTTTCCCTTTGTTTTCTGGACTGTATAACAAAAATGATAGTAAGAGTGAGTAGTTCTGCCCGTGCCAGGAGACTATGAGCAATGTTTATTCTCCCTGTATTCGAGAGGCAAACACAATTTGAATACTTTCAGCATAAGAACATTTAAACATTATTTTTTTAAAAAAAATTAAACTTTTATCATTTCAGTGTCTCCCTGCTAAAACCCAAAAGGTCATAGATACACTTGGGGTTTTGGCAAAATTTTATACATACAACTTGTGTTTCCCTTATGTCGGGGGCACGAATTGTCACCTGTGTTTTTCTGAGACTCTGAAGAGAAACTAAAAGAAAAGTTGATCAAGTGAAAGTTTGAGCAGACATCGGGCTTGCCAGCATCCTGTGGGCCTTAGGAGATGTCACAAGGGCCAGAGCACACACGCATGACTGAGCTGTGGTGAGCATATGAACCACATGTGACAAGAGTTGCGTGCACCCCGTCCAATGACTGCTTGGGGAAGTTGTCTTCAAGAACCACCCCATAGCAGAAAAGTCATGGGTAGGGAGTGCAACGGGCCTTTCTGCAAACACAAAAACTTTTATTCAATGTTCTCAGAACGAGGAGAAGGAAGAGTGACATCCGCAGGTGACTGCTACATAGAGGAAGTGACGTTTGAGGGCTGTCGGGAAGGCATGATGGCCCTGAGGGACAGTTCAAAGCCAAGTCAACCAGAGCTTTTGTTTTTCTGACTGAGCATCAGCGTGACAGGGTAAGGCACTGGACTATCTCAGCGACATTCTTCTGTTTCAAGGGTGTATGGGGTCCACCTACTCCCCAGGGCGTATTACATTCTATCATGCGATTTGAATCCCCCCGGCAGCTGTGTGTCATGAAGAGTAAAAAACATCACATTAGATATGTTTCACCTTGGGGATTTCAAAGAAAACTAGAGAAATACATCACACACTGGGAGAGTTGTAACAAAACCGAGATTGCATACAGTTGTATGTCCGATGAATGGAAATAGACTCCAAGGAATTCAAAACAGATGGGAGCGTCTTGTGGAAAGCAGTAACTTAAGGGGCAGCGAGGAACGGAGAAGTGCGCTGCGCCTGGATGCTTTCCCATGACGGGTGGAGAGAGCAAGAATCGAGAACAGGACTGGGACTCCAAAAATCCACCCAGCTGTCCAACCACACCCCTGGCCACTCAGGCTGGGCACTGGCAGAAATTCCAGAGAAGCGCCTCAGATATCAGATATGCCTTGCTGCGGTGGGAGTTTCTCTTGTGGTTGTAGATTGTGAGGGTTTCTGAGGGACCTGCCTCTCTTATCATCTGTCAGTATAAGTGCCCATTCATTTATCCATAGCTGGACAAAAATCAGATAAGGTACAGAAGAGAGAATGAGGGATGCAGGATGCATTCATCTCTCTTCTTCTTTTAGTTCCTTAGCCCTTCAGGAATCTAGGTGCCTGCCTTTTATCTGATCATGTCAGGACTAGTGAAGGACCAAGGTGACACTATGAGTTTGGCTTTTGAGGCACTAGCTAGGGAAGGGGTAAAGGCTTCAAATAACCATCTCCAGGAAGACTTGGGGGCAGCACAGAAAAAAAAAAAGTGGTTGCATGTGAACATGACAGGAAGTTTACTCATTTGTCCCAGACTTCCCCTCTGCCCCCTTCTCTGTTCCTCTGTCTTTCTGCCTAATCACTCACTGTGGAGATCTATATAGGTTTTAAGAAGTTCTTTACCTCTATTCCTTAACTCCACTAGGCCATTTTTTTTTTTTTTTTTTTTTTTTTTTTTTACTGAGATAGACATCAGTGCTATTCTAGGGAACTGGAAGCCTGGAAAATCAGCCTGATTTCTCCTTTCTTTCTTTCTTTCTCTTTCTTTCTTTCTTTTATTTTTTAAGATTTAATTTATAAGTACTTGCTGCCTTCAGACACACCAGAAGAGGGCATCAGATCTCATTACAGATGGTTGTGGAATTACATGTGGTTGCTGGAATTTGAACTCAGGACCTCTGGAAGAGCAGTCAGTGCTTTTAACCACTGAGCTGTCTTTTTTCTTTTATCAAACCATTCATTGGGTGCTAAAGAACGTCCTAAGCATCAGGGATCCAGAGAGAGTAACCTGCATCTCTGTTATGAGAGCTGCTGTTTGCTGGTCTTTTCAGAGGAGTGAAACTCAGAATTGAGTTTCAGGATGGAGAACTCAGGGTAAGAGGAAAGAGGGGTTCATTTCAACACACAGGGTCCAGCTGTATCAGCAAGAAGAAGATGACACTAATCTGCATGCCTTTCTTGTGCCCTGACCCTGTGTACATGCTTTAGCCACAGAAGAAGAATGGCTAGAAACAGCTACTTCTGGAATTCTCCTGGAGTCCTGTAATTTCTGGAGGTCATTTACAGAATTAAGTAAGAGTCACTGGTACAATGCTGGCTACGTTTTCTCAGAACTCTTTTTTAAGGCTCAGACAGAGGAAGAGAAATGAGAGAAGAGGTATATTAGAGTAGTCCTCAGACATTTATCACCCCAGAGCTCTGGAGGAGACTATTCCTCCGTCAGTAACAACAGCTGACTTTCACGAAGACTCAGGGCCATTACAAGGTCATATCGGAAGGCCGTGGAACTGAGGTGTAAGGATCAACTTCATGGAGTTTGTTAATCGAATCTATACGACCGGGCTGGAGACTGGAGTTAGTGCATAGCAACTCTTAAGGCAGCGTCTAGAAACGAGTATACATTTTTTTAATTAAAAAATCAACTATGGGATAAAAGACCTTGTTCAGCCAGCCTTGATACAAAAGTAAAAACTCAGAATTTTCAGAAATAAGTTCTCATTAGTAAAAAAAACCCTGTACAGCAAGGCACACCAGTTTAGCCTGAGGTCAAATAGCTCATGAAAATTTAAATTCTAAAATTCAGAAAGTTAAGTCGGAAAAAAAGAGCTTATATTTCCAAGTTGACAGATTATTGAAACTATCTTAAGTGGAGACAACTTTTAATTCTCAACAGAGGGGGAAATTTTAAAACTTACATTGGAGATTGATTAAAGTGAGGGGGGATTTTAAAATAAGCATTTGAATTACATACATGTAAAACTAAGATCCTAATCTGGAACAAGAGGCCGCCATGTCATTCACTCATTGGACGAACATGTTTTGGGCACATGCTGTATTCATGAAAGGCAGTGATTATATGAGGATGGCTCTGCTGTAAGTACAGTGTGGGCCCGTGAAACTCTGTCCTCCCGCATTTGAGATAGGGAGTTGCAGTCCATAAACTATGTTTGTAAGAGGATCCCCACCACCAGAGTAGAGGGGTGGGGATGAACGCCAAGCCGAAGGTTGACTCAGCTGGATTTTTTTTTCTCCACAGTTTTTTCATTATGCCCACATCTTCTTCCAAACAGTTTTATTAAATATCACAGTCTGTTCTGCGTTTGGGGAAATCACAACACGTGATTCCAGTGGTTAGCGGTGGCTGACAATAAGCAAGCATCCCGTGGGAATTCTCTGAAATCCTTGAGGGAAAGTCAGCTTGACCTTTCCAGGGTTGGACTTGAGGGGGCTCAAGGCTATTGAGACATTGATTACAATGTGGTAACTTGAAAACCCGGTGAACTTTGACAGGTGTTAGAAGTCTTTGTGGGCGACTTGGGCCATCATCCCAGAGCAGCAGAGCACAGTCCCATGACCTCAGGTCACTGGGCATTAAAAATCCAGATGACTTTATTTGCAGGGATACAACTTCCTGAACATGTGGGTTTGAAAGTCCAAGCTTCCTCATCCCTGGTTTTTTTTTTTTTTTTCTTTGAAATAAATTTAATTGCTTGCAGAGCCCAGAAGAGCCTGTCAGATCTCCTGGTGCTAGTGTTACAGGCAGTTGTGAGCTGCCTGGCGTGGGTGCTGGGAACCAATCTTGTGCCGTCTACAAGCGTAGTTCACACTCTTAGCCGCTGGGCCGTCTCCCTCACAATTCTGCTTCCTTTCATCCTTCAGTCCCCTCGTACACGCCCTTTGTGCCCTGCCCCCAAACAGTGAGGAAGTTAACTGAACACTCATTAGAGGTTCCGCATGAATGATTTCATCTCTGCGCCAATGAAACAAAACAGGTGGAAATATTCTTATTTTCCTAATGAGGACGGGATGCTAAGGGTGCTATTTTACCTGAGCAATTGGTAGCTAACAGTCCCGAGTCCAAACATAGGCTAAGCAAAGCCCAGAGCTCTCCACACAATCACATAAAGGAGCTTAGGGTTCACCTATGCCAACCGTAATTAAGGAGAAAAGTATATTTGGAGAAATGCTTGCCGTTTCTAAGCAAAGGTAGGTCGCTGCCTTCCACAGACACTGACCTTCATCTGCAATGAAGAGAGACAGTCTGGATGCTTGCTCTCCCCTTGGGAAACTGCAAAAAGGTACAAGAAGCAAGGACAGGCAGTTTCAGTCAGATCATGGTACAGCCAAGTGAACTTTCTTGGATGAGAGGCGTACAGATATGATGTCTATTGGGGGAGGGCAGCTAGTTTCTTAGAAGGTTGATAAAAATGTGAGGTGTCAAACATGAGTTGCTTTATGTATCTGGGATCTAAGAGTTTATGCTTACAAATATCCTTTGCCCATTCAAATCCTAGCTGCACATACATTTGTGGCCCATAGATAGTATACAATGGATATGCTACAAAGTCAGGGCCACTGGATACAAGAGGGTATGCTTTGGTAAGTCCTGAAATCAATGGCTAATGTTTCTAACAGACTATAATAGAGAGTGTGTGTTCTATTTTGAGGCAGGGTCTCTCTCTCTCTCTCTCTCTCTCTGGTTCAGGCTCTGTGGAGTTCATGATCCTCCTTCCTCAACTCTTGCATGATGAAAGGCAAGGCCTGGACAAGAAGCTATACACCAAGAGCTTTAAAAGCCACGATAAAAATTAGAAAAGAAAGGAAAAAAGTGAAGAGGTCTCTCAGAATGGCAGTCTGAAGCATGTTTTTTAACCAGTAGGTTCAAAAGACCTACAATTACTCTACCCCGCCTCTCTCAAAGTCTCTGAGTGCATTCTGTCTGACCTCAGACCTCTGTAGATCAGGACGTGGTGCCTGAGTGAAGACAGGCAGGTCATGCTTGCTCATGGGTCACGCCTCTTTCAATTTCTTCCTTTGTATTGCTTCCCCTAAGAAACAATAACCACTTGGCCCTGTGTGGTCTCCACCTACTGACTAATTACATATGATTCTTGTCTTTCCTTTGTTTTTAGTTTTTGCTTTTTAAATATAAAAGTCGGGCAGTGTATAACCCCATTCAAGTCAGCTTTTACTCCCTAGAGACTTTCTAAAATAGATAAAAGAGATTCGGGGATTAAAACTGTTCGTTTTATCATCACAAAGATAATTAAATGTGCCCGAGGACAAGGCAGGGCGGAAAATAGATACTTGCAGATCTCTTCTCTAATTCCCCCTCTCCCTGGACCTGCAACCCCATTTTTAGATGAACAAGATACCTAAGGGGAAAGAGAGAGTGTACACACAGAGCTATCAGCTTGTGGTGAGCACCCAAGCAGGGCTCTGTGCAGTTTCCTTGTAGAATTTTATTTTTAAACCTAAAGGACTCTTCCTCAGACTCCTGTACCTTTCCTTTGCCTCCCTCTTTTGTGCTATGGTCAGTGAATGATACATTTGTAGCCTTGTGGATTTTCTTGGCTGAGTTCCCAGAAACGGTAGCAGCCTTATTTTCTTTTGAGCCTCCTTCCCCAGAGGGACAGCCGCCTCAAACTTACCGTTCAGCACGAGCTTCTTTATTTTATATTTTCAGCCTGAAACTTGCTATGAAGCTGAAGATGATCTTGAATTTCTGACCCTCCTCCCTCTACGCACTAGTACTGGGATTAACTGTGTGGGCCACCATGACCCTGTTCATAAACTTCTGAGATAAAATGTTGCTGTGCAGGGATGCACCAAGCTTTGACCTCAGTTAGCCATCAAATCAGACCCAACTCCTCCGGAGACTCCAACCATGGTATTACCCAGGTGTTAAAACTCCTCACTAGATCTGGGTATTTCGTCCTTTAGCATCTCCCACGGAGAGACATAACAAGGGACATCTACATGCAGAAGGCAAAGCCCTCTAAGTTCAATCGATTTTAGTATTCTGAGTGACCTGTGCCCAGGAAGGAAGGTCAACTCTCAATAATGGGAAGGTTAGGGCTTTGAAGAAGGGCTGGGGTCTCTGAAAAAGTCTAGAAGGTCCTGGAGGAGATCAAAGAAAGCAGGTCTGAACCAAATAGAAGGCAGAACACACACACACACACACACACACACACACACAGAGAGAGAGAACACACAGAGAGAAAGACAGAGAGAGAGACAGAGACAGAGAGAGAGAGAGAGAGAGAGAGAGAGAGAGAGAGAGAGAGAGAGAACGAGAACAGGAAAGCTGGGCCATGAGAAATATAATCACGTTTCTTCCTACCATCTACTTTAGGGCTGTTACTGATTTTTCTCTCTTGATTTTTAGATCGCCACAGCCCTACCTCAGCCTGCTGCCCCAGGGTGATGCTCAGACACCACCTTCAGGCTGAATGGTTGTCAACCATTCCTCTTCCCAACCTTGGCAGTTGCTAGGATACGAGTATAATTCCTCCCAGGCGGAGACCCAGGTAAACAAGCCTGACACACACACACACACACACACACACACACACAGAGAGAGAGAGAGAGAGAGAGAGAGAGAGAGAGAGAGAGAGAGGAGGGAGGGAGAGGGAGGAGGGAGGGAGGAGGGAGGGAGGAGAGAGAGGAGAGAGGAGGAGAGAGAGAAGAAAGTTTGTGTTTTCTCTCTTCTATTGTAGTTAGATGGCAAGTTAAATTCTTCATCATGTCTGTCTTCCCCAATGGGAACTTTGGTTAATGCCACTGAGGCACCCTGGAGATAAATCCATTCACAGGAGGCCTGTGGAAGCCTAAGGAAAATACAGAGCTGCCAGCACCTGAAGAACAGACCGTGCTAAGAAGAAAACCTTGAGCTCTCATTGGCTCTCTACAAAGCCAGCGCCACTCAGTTTCCAGTGCTGAGCATCTCAGGATGCATCGGGGGATCAGTGAGTCTTGGGCGGTGCTCAGGATTCTGCGATTCTAACAGGTTTCTTGGTAAAGATGAAGCTCAGGTGGAATCGCACTTGTCTCAGTAAGGACCTGCAGCCTGGGCCTTGGATCATGGCCTACGTGCCTCTCTCTCACTTTCATTTTTCCACTCTATACATCGATGGCTTGTAAAGCCCCATGCACGCCATGCTGTTTTACAGCTGTGTGGCTTTGTATATCTTCCCCCTCCTCTTCTCGCTCATCTCGCTTTAGTTCTCAGGCTCCTTCGTGTCTCCACTCCTGTGTAATCTCTGCCATTAAACCTCCTCGGGCTCTCTGTCCTCCCAGGAAGTCTCTTTCCTCTGTTTTCCCCACACTGTGATTCTGTGCTGTTTGTGTATTGGAAGCCATAACGTAGAGTTGCTCACTTTGTGCCCTACATAGTCTCCTAGCCAAAGAGGCAAGAAGGGGCCAGATTCCACACTGCTCTTCATTTGCCAAACCTAACTCTTACTGCAGATCTGTCCAATGGGATGGCAATGCACACAGATGTGCGTGTGTGCTGCTGGTCTGTAGTTTTCTCTCAGATGTGAAGTCTTTGAAGAAAGATCGAGACTGGTCTTTCTATATCCTAGAACGATGTCCAGCACAATGAATTTTCATCGAGACAAAACGTTCACTGAATAAATGAACAATGAGAGACAGAGCTGGAAAGGCACTGAGAGGACGCCTAGAGAACCAGTTCCATTTCATCCTAAAGATAAAACAGCAGAGCCGTGAGACTTAGTGACTCATGAACATGCCCCTGAGAAGGCAAGATTGCCAAAGCTCTGTTTAGCTAAAAGGACTGATTTTACCGGGAAATCAGTGAGAAGAAGTAAAAAAACAAAAACTTTCGAGAATCTTAGGTGAACTCCAAACTAATATAGAAACCATACCGACTGCTTCTCTTTGGATCAAAGGAAAGATGAAGGAGTTTAGCTTGCTGGTTAGAATCCACTGAGAGCAATTTTTACAGTAGAAAAACGTGCAGTGAATGGGAAGCTATTCATAACAGAACCCTTCATTTCTTCATCATATGCAGTTTTCATTTACTTAATTCGATTCTTATGTGCAGCGTAAGAAGAAGCAGACAGCTGGTTTCTGCTCTCAGTTCCCCTTTCAGAGGTCCCGACACCCTTGACATTTCCTGAATGATGTAGCTGACAGGTGCATCATAAACAGATCCCAAATCTCCTGGGATTTCCTGAGCAAAGGATCATCCTTTGCCTTTTAAAATTATATACTTTGCGTACGGAATCCACCTTCGTGTGTGTGTGTGTGTGTGTGTGTGTGTGTTGTCTCAAGAGGCTAGAAGAAGGTGTCTGATCCTCTGGGACTGGAGTCACAGGCGCTTGTAAGCGACCGTGTGGGTGCTAGAAATCAAACCTGGGTCCTCAGTGGTCCAACTGCTGAGCCCTCTCTCCAGCTCTGAATCTTTTATTCTCACGAGATGGCTTTTGGTTGTCAGCTGGATACTTCATAACGGAGCTGGTTGAGCCATGACTTGAAGCTTGGAATTTCTGGCAGCACCCCAACCTTTGAGAAGAAGACATGAGCAGGAAATAATAGTATTAGATCAATCATGCCCTAGACTGTGGAGCTTGGAGATCTCTGGGTGACAAACGACACCCGTGAGCCAGTCAGGTGGTGCTGCTTAGTTCCACACAGCAGAAGATCTATGGTATTCTTGGAGACTTTGTTCTTTCTGTTTATCTCTACCCTCTGTCACGCTCCTCAAAATAAGCCAGTGGGAACCCTGAGCTGTTCCTCTCAGTTCTGTGAGCCTCCTGTAGCAAGTTATTGAACCTTAGGGGCAGGATTGGAAGAGTGCCTATTTGCTGCCTGTAGTTGTTACAGAGTATCGGAGGCCAGAGTAGAGCATTGGCAGCAGGAGGCAGGCAAGTCTTATGTGGGTGCCAGAGCCCAGGAAATGTCAGAAATGAGCTACATGGTGGTACCTGCCCAGGTGATAGCCGATGAAAGACGTCATATGTGGTGTAGGCCATGTTGTCAGAGGAGCAATACTGTTTTTATTTTACGGTTAAATTTGGAAGCAACACAATGGAGGTGTTGAAATATAATTGAATTAAAATTATAATTGCTGAGGTCCTTGGCTTTTTCAAGAGGCACGCAAACCAGATGAATAAGTACTTTAATATAATGTTTTGTTGTTATCGTTAAAGCCAGACTGCCTTGTAGTTCATAATCCCACTACCGCAACCTTATAGTTATACACAACCATGCCTGGCTTCTAAAGGTTTATAAGATCTGCTTTGATGATCTCCTCTGCCTTATCTAGGTTGGTCTCTTGTGATGATCTGTATATGC
Organism: Rattus rattus; assembly: GCF_011064425.1. Lineage (NCBI taxonomy): Eukaryota > Metazoa > Chordata > Mammalia > Rodentia > Muridae > Rattus > Rattus rattus. The sequence goes on from NC_046155.1 coordinate 29,587,283, forward strand.
TTGGCCCAGGGGTGGCACTATTAGGAGGTGTAAGCCTTGTTGGAGTTGCTGTGTCATTGTGGGTGTGGGTTTAAGATCCTCACCTTAGCTGCCTGGAAGCCAGTATTCTGCCAGCAGCCTTCAGATGAAGATGTAGAACTCTCAGCTCCTCCTGCACCATACCTGCCTGGATGCTGTCATGCTCCTGCCTCGATGATAATGGACTGAACCTCTGAACCTGTAAGCCAGCCCCAATTAAATGTTTGTCCCTATAAGACTTGCATTGGTCACGGTGTCTCTGTTCACAGCAGTAAAACTCTAACTAAGACATCTCTCTAACAAGGTTACAAGCTTTTACAAGTTTGGAGGGAGATCTAGGCACTGTGTGTGTGCCTTGGACTTGTGTTGCTGAAGTTAGGAGATTTGTAGGGAGTTTACAGCTGTCTATGCCATGGTAAAAATAGAGAAGTGTAATGTCCTTCCGGCAAAAATCTCTCTAAGGGCTATGAGAGATTCCTCTGATAAGTAAACTGACATCTTGCAAAGCCCCAGCCCGGGCTTTGCTTTCTGACATCCCCTTGTCCTCCTTCTGGCCCGCTGCTGAACAGATGACTATGCTTTTGCAAGAGGAACTGAGAGTGTTGGACATTGTATTCTGTCATGTGACTTCAGGACGAAATGTATTCAAATCAGAACCGTAAATAAACACACTCACTTACAGAGAAAAGAAAGTGGGGTAAAATATAAAAATTACCTGTTTTCCCCCTTCAAAGTTTAATCCCAGTCCTCTATACTCATTGACCAGTGGAGCAACCAGTCAAGAAGCTGCACACCTTGTGTTCTGGCTTAGATCCCTGTAGTTTGCACCTCAAAGACGTTCTTGTCTACTTTTCCAGGACCAGATGTATGATGGGAGCTATATAAAATTATTGAGAAGAAAGGACATGAAGTCTCCAAGGTGTCACACGTTTCGATACCATGACCTCCAAGAGCCCATTTTTGCAAAACCCCGGGAATTGCAGTTACCCCTTTTAAAGGCTATAAAATATGCTGACGTTTTGTGTTTTATTCTCTGGGCTATTTATAGAAGGCAATGAACTTTTTTGCTTTATGAAAATAAGTGAACGGACTGAAGAATGCCTCAGCAGTTAAGAACACTTGCTGCTCTTGCAGAAAACTAGAATTCAGTTCCTAGCACCCATTTCGGGCAGTACACAACTGCCTATAAGTCCAGCCCCAAGTGTTACAATACCACTCCTGACCTCTGAACACACCAATACACACACACACACACACACACACACACACACACACACACACAGAATCTGGGAAAGTTAAATTCTAGGATGCTATTTTTTATTAGCTGTTTAACTTAACATATATAGCAATGCATCCATACATTTTTGGTCCTACCACCCCTCCCCACTACCTACCCTGCCCCTGCCCCATCCCCTGCCCCCCCGCCCTGCCCTGCCCTGCCCATATTCCCCCTGTGCCCTGGCCCCCTGCACCCTGCCTCTGCTCCCTGCCCACCCCACCCCCACCCCACCAACACACACCCATTGACACCTCCCCATGGACATGCCCCTACCCCTGCCTGCACTGGTCCCTTTCCTTATCCCAGTTTCCTCCAGCTCTGCTTTCATGAAACACATATTCCACTACCTTTCATTCCCCATCATGAGCTCTTCCTTACAACCTCTCCTCCTCCTCCTCCCCCCTCCTCCTCCTCCTCCCCTCCTTTCCTCCCCTTCCTCCTCCTTCTTCCTCCCCTCCTCTTCTTCCTCCCCTCTTCCCTCCTCCTCCCTTCCTCCTCTTCCTCCTCCCCCCTCCTCCTTCTTCCTCCCCTCCTCCTCCTCTTCCTCCTCCCCTTCCTTCCCCCCTCTTCCTCCCCCCCTCCTCTTCTTCCCTCCCCCCTCTTCCTCTTCTTCCTCCTCCTCCCCTTCCCCCCCCTCCTCCCCCCTCTCCTCCTCTCCCTCCTCTCCCTCCCCCTCCTTCTCTCCCTCCTCTTCCTCCCCCTCCTCTTCCTCCTCCTCTTCCTCCTCCTTCCTCCTCCACTTCCTCTTCTTAAGGTTCCTCCCTACTTTCATGAGCTTTCTCCCAACACACATATGCAAATACATAAAAACTAAAATCTAGGAACCGAAGAGATGGCTCTGTGTTTAGGAGCAGTGGCTTGTCTTTCTTGGATTCAATTTCCAGCTTCCATACGGTAGCTTACAATCGTCTGTAATTCTAGGCGCAGGAGATCCGACCCTCTCCTCTGGTCTCTTCTGACATCAGGCTCATACGTGGTACATAAACATACATGCAGACAAAACACTCATGCATGCAAAATAAAATTGGATTGTTTAAATTAAAATCCAGGGTCCACATTTACGAGAAAATATTGCTATTTGTCTCTCTGAATGTACGATGTTTCACTTAATATAATAATTTATAATTGCAACCATTTTTTCCTTGAAAATGTTATGATTTCATAAGTAAATAAAATCCTGTTGTATATATCTGTCACAGCAGGATAATTTTCCTTATCCAGTCATCTGACTGGTCCTGTTTCTCAGCTACTGAAAACAGTGCAGTGAGAAGCAGGGATATGCAAATCTCTATGAAGTGCTGGCTTGGAGTCCTTCCGGTGCACCCGGAGAAGCAGCCCACCCAGTCATCGTGGTTCTGTATCAATTTCCCATCCGCAGTGAATGGCTCCTCTTTCCCTATACCTTGGCTCTATTTGTTGTCATCTGGTTCCTTGGTATTAGCCATTCCAGAGTGCAGTTTAACAAACAATTCTGATTCGTCTTTTATAAAGACGTGGCTGGAAATTATTTGTCAAACAAGGTCAGACCTTGTTCTGAGGTCCTCCTGGAGGACCTCGAAAGGCATCAGAAAGTCTCTTTTGGATGACCGCATAACAACCAATGGCCAATTTTCTTACTCTATGTCATGAAATTGCTTCAGGGTTCAGTTTTAAAGCTTTAATTAAACACCAAAAATCATACACATGGCTTTCGTGTAAAAACAGCAGCAGCCACAAAACAGTCTTAGGTATCACTGTGTATCGGGCATAAGTCTATATATGGAATTTTCTTTCTCCGTAACAGTCTTCCTCCTGTTTGTCATATACCATTGCTGCCCTCATTTTAAATTGTATTTTTGTTATTTTTACTTTTAATCACGTGTACTTGGGGGCATGTATGCACACAGGTACCTGTGAACACAGGTGCCCTGAGGGCAGGAGGAGGTTGTCATTCTTCCTGAATTAATCAGAGGCAGTTGTGAGCTGATCAGCATGGATACTGGGAGTGGATCTGGGCCACTGCAAGAGCAGTGTGTGCTCCTAACTTCGGAGTCATCGCCCCAGCCCCTTTGCTTCCATTTAATGTATAAGTCACAGAGAATAACACGCTCAGAGTCACAGCTAACTGGTAGGCCTGGCACACCATCTCCAGAGTCCACATACATCTGATTTCTTGTCAGGTAGTTGATTTCCCCAGTTGAAAAAAATAATATCTCTAGTTATCCTTCTTCAATATATCTACCTGAGTAATCAAATGTTAAATCGAATCGTATTTTCTCAGACAGCTCCCTTTCCCAAAGTCCTTGGGGAAGCTGGCTGTCGACCCATGAAGCCTGTGCACTTCCGACATGAAGGGGCCAGAAGGGGACTAGCTCTTGTGCATTAGCAAGGAGAAGGGGATCTTTTCACTCACTTAGCACGAAGCATCTTGAGGTAGTGGCCTTCCCTTCCCCCCCAGCCTCCACTGCAGTAGCCTCAGTCAAGAAGGTCTGAACATCAAGTTCACATGATCACCCTCAAAGACATGTCATGTGCTCCTGGTGAGGGAAGATCTGGCCTCAGCCGTGCTGATAATCACATTTCAGTGATAGGCATGTAAGGAAAAACTGACCATAAATCATAAGGACTCACACACTTGCTGCTGCAGATAAACCCGTATCAGTTTTCATTTTTTCTGCTGAGAGTCTGAGCAATATAAAAATGAAGGGGGATAAAAAAAAGGTTTCAACTCACTCTCTTGACAGTCCTGTTCTGTGGAGGAGAAAATACCAAACCTCGGGGGTAGTATAGCTGGGGCAGAAATTTAAACCCATCCCCCATAAGGCAAGAAAACCACTTCGCCATACCATGTTCATGATGCACAACTAATCTGTGACTTGAAAAAAAATTATAGTATTTTCAGCTCATTTTCTTGGACGAACAAGGAGGAGGGAGACGGAGAAAGAGAGAAGAAGGAGGGGAGAAGAATAGGAAGAAGAATAGGAGGAGGAAGAGGAGGAGGAAGAGGAGGAGAACGGAAGGAAGGAAGGAAGGAAGGAAGGAAGGAGGAAGCCTGTGTGGTAGAAATGGATAAGACTCGTGACTTAGAATGAATATTTTCATTAACTTAGAGAAAACTTTAATTACTCACCCACTCGGTGATTCTAGGGCATTAGGCTCACACGGTACCTTAAAAATGGAGGCAGGTCTGGTCTTTGGTCTCTTCACTGCTGCGCTGCTATCTGCTTGTCCTTTGATGTCGGGTGGGACCTTTTATCTTGGCAGAATTCTGAGACACTCATGAGGCCCCTGTCTTTGGCTCACAGGTCTACCACAAGGAATCTTACCACTGTGTTTGGGTCCACAGCACTCAGGCCATGCCCCCACAGGCTCCGTCTGGTCTCCTCCTGCCGGAGGTCTCGACCTGTGTATGGAACTGTGAAAAGTGAGACCAGTTCCACGACTCTTACAGAATCAATTCCAAATCTGCTGCCCTGACTCGCTAGTCACAGAACCCTTGTCTGTTCTCCCTCTTCCTCTCCAAAAACCCAGTCCTAAACACTCTGTCCTTGCTTGCTTTTTCTGTTGCTGTGATAAATCAATTTAACTAAAGCAATTTGGGGAAGAAAGGGTTTTTTTATTTTTTTTTCTTCTCCTACTCCAAGGCAACAGTCCATCACTGTGGGAAGTTATGGCAGAAACTCAAGGAAAGAACAGAAACAGAGAGCATGAAGGAACAGTGCTCACTGGCTTACTCCTCTAGATTGCTTTTATAGCCCAGGCCCAACAGCCTAGGGATGGTGCCGCCCATAGTAGGCGAGGCGCTGCTTCATCAATCATCAATCAGGGCAATCACCACAGGCCCTTCTGATGGAGGTATTTGATCCCTCCTCCCCAGGCTGAATCTACAGTGGTCCTTGGAAACCAAGCATTGGATATACGGCAGTCTTAGAGGAGGCAGAAAGGACTATTAAAGAAGAAATAATTCATAGGATTTGAGAACAAGTGCGATATAAAGTCTGTGAAGTAGATCAGTAAAGGATGATGCCGTGATAACTTAAACATCTCAGTGGGTGTGGTGGGGGCTTCTGAAGCAAGATGGTGCCTGGTTTATTGGTGGCATGGATGGTGGAGGCTTATGGACTGCAAGTCTACTGAGAATGAGAAGGAGGTTGCTCTCCTGCAAGGATACCTCGCTAGCCAAGCAGGCAAGTGAACATGTGGGTCTCACCGCTCGAAGTACTCAGGAACCGGAAACTCAAAACAAAATTGTGATGTAGGAAAGGTCATCTCCGGAAACTCTCACCCCCTCTACGACACGTTTCAAGAATCTAGCTTCCTAATTTTGGGCCACACTTGACTTTCAAGGGTTGATCTGATAATGTCATTTATACTGAAGGCAAGCTACTCATTCGGCAGTAGTGCACACCTCTGGTTCGGTGTGTGAACGTCCACAGGTGAGCAGCGCTGGCTCGGGCTCAGGCACTTGGGTTCATAGGTTCAAGACTAAACTGGACAACCCAGCCAGAACCTATTTCTAAGAGGAAAAGAGAGCTGGGGGAGAGGAAGAATGAGGGTGGAATGGTGGAAATAGTATATGTTGTGGGGTAATATCCTGCAAAATATATAGGTCACAGGTGTCAGCCTCCTACTTCTAATTATTGTGACACGGACTTTGCCAAGGAGTAACCTGAGGCCTGAGGCAACTTACTCAATCTCACACATTTCCTCAGACGTACAAATGTCGGAGGACGAATGGCCCTTATACAATGTTATTCCTTATGACAACATTTATAATAGAAGCCGTCTGAAAATAACCTATATTTCTACTGATAAGTAGTTGGTTAAGAAGTAATTGTATTCTTCTTAAGTCGAATATAATTCAGCCATAAATTGACACAAGGAAGATCTCTGCGTACTGTTTGTAGAGAGATCTTTAGGATATCTTATGTGGAAATAAAGTCATGGTACAGGACTCAAGCATGATATAATGTGAGGAGATAGTTGAAAGGAGCATGCGTTTATCTACAGGGTTGTATGTTTATGACTATGGGAAACCAAGAGAGCCGGTTACTTAGAAGAACTAAGCTGATGTGGAACAGGAAAGCGAGGAAGGAGAAAGAACCGGGAGGAACCCGGCAGGAGGCAGGAGGCAGAAGCATAACCACAGGATTCTTTCCAAGGTGTGGACAGGGCTAAGAGCGAAGTGGACAAGCTCCGGAAGAGAATCGCTGTGGTCCGAGGCCCTGGGAAACAAGGAGGCAGAGGAGGGAATTAGCGAACCGGAATCCAAAGAAAGCTTTTGTTGGTGAGAAAGAAAAAAAACCAGCCACTGAGGGCTCAATCCAGCTGAGAAGATGCTGATCGAGAGGGTTCCACTCAACCCTCTCTTGATTGTGGTCTGGAGAGCATGCAGGAACAACCTCCATTGCTTTCTTTGTAGATCTCTAAGTAGTTTCTTTGAGTTTAACCACACAAATAGGAAACATATGAAAAGGGACAACTTTCATCCATGCACAATAATTATTAATAACAACAATAATAACAAACATTAACAACATAATAATAAAATTTAAAACTCTCCAAGTGAAGGGTTGGAGAAACATAGTTTCCAATCCTTTCTCCCAGGCTAATGTCTTTGAAGCACGTTTTATCAAGTCCCAGTGTACGGCGCCACCTAGCGTCCAGGAGGAGTTTCACGAGCTCAGCCCTACTGCCTCCAAGCCTCCGGGCCTGTAAGCGGTTTTCTGTGCCAATTGGGAATGCTCTTCTTCCACAAAGGGGGGCTATATTTTGAAACTTAAAAAATGTGGAGTTTTTTTTTCTTTTAGAAAAATAGTTGAAAATTATCTACCTTCAATTTTGGGCTGCCTCGTTATGCTTTCTCTGGGAGAACATGTTTCATACTGCTTTTGAGGTAAATACCACGTGTGACCCACCACTAAACATTCTGTCTGTGAGCTGCTTCTGAGTTTGCCCCACCCCATTTACATGTTCTTAATACAGAGATTCCTGATCCTGGCTGCAAAATACTCACGTGGACAAACTCCTGCCAGAGATTTTGTTCTCACTGACTTGTGGAGGGCCTGTTTAAATCGCTGTTTTAATGGACTACTGGGACCAGGAGCCCTTGTTTGTGCTACTGAGGGGCCTGCAGTGGGGTACGCACCTGCAACTAGGAGGTGCTTGTTCCCATACTGGGAGGCCCATGTAAAGCGATGTTCTAGCTCCGTGTTCCTGCTGTCCCTAACCGCACACTTGGCATCCTGCCTCCTCTTCTGCTGTCACAGGTCTGCCCATCTTCCAGGGCCTGCCTCAGGGTTACCTCCTCTAAGACTTGCTCTGTTCCCATTCCCAACGTTAGAGCCTCTGATGACTTTAAAGATAACTTCTGTAATTACTTTTTCATAATAGAAAAATAAAATGATAATTTCTTGTTTCGTTTTGGCATAGGGACTCACTACGTAGCTCAGGCTAGCCTAAAGTTCTCTATCTTCTTGCCTCAGATTCCTTGAGCTCTGAGATTACAGAACCATTATGATAATGGAAATAATTATCATATAATATTAATAATCATATAGCATATTATCTGGAATATATTATGCCCAGTTTAAACTATTCATTTTAACCTACCAATTTTTAGCAGTCAAAAGTACGATATTTATGTGAGGTATAAATTAAACTCTTCAAAATAGGGAGTGTGACCAATGCAAGAAGACAGCTTGAAAAATGGGGGGGGAATCTTTGCAAGCTATATATATGTATGTAGAATACACAAAAAATGGCAAAAATTAAACACCTCATCAGACTAATTGCCAATCAATAAATGAACCAATGATCTGAATAGTTCATGAAAAAAGAAAAATAGCCAATAAATATTGTATTAACACAACAAGCTATATCACAGAGATACAGAAATAAAAACAATATGGTACCTATAGGCACAAAAACAGACGTGTAGACCAATGGAAAAATAGAAGATCCAAATACAATACAAATGCCCATAATACAAATACAATACAATTGCACATAATAACGACCATCTCATATCCGACCAAAATGCCAAAAATGCACACTGGAGAAAAAACAGCACTTTCAACAAGCAGTGCAGGGAGAACTGGATGTCCACGGGTAGAAAAATGACATTAGAGCCGTAGTTATAAGCCTGCACAAAAAGCAGACTGCAACTCTAAGGAGATTGAAAACCTTAATATCAAACCTGAAATGCTGGAACTGCTCAAAGAAAACCCAGGTAGTGCCCCTGCAGGCACAAGGAATAACTTTGGTTTGTTTGTTTTGTTCTGTTTTTCAAGACAGGTTTTCTCTGCATAGCCTTGGCTCTCCTGGAACTTCTTCTGTAGACCAAGTTCACCTCAAACTCCTAGAGATCCACCTGCTTCTGCCTCCCAATTGCTGTGTTTAAAAGTGTGTGCCACCAGCACCTGGCTAAGAAATGACTTTCTGGATTCAACCCTGTTTATAACAGAATTTAAGGCCAGCAACTGAGAAACAGACCCCCCAAAGTATAAAGCTTCAGTACATCAAAGGAAATAATCAGCCAAGTAAAAAGAAAGCCCACACACCCAGAAAGGATTAGTGTTGATGTCTAGAATACACAAAAAAAAAAAAAAGCAAAAAAAAAAAAAACAAAAAACAAAAACAAAAACAAACAAACAACAAAACCCAAAACCCTTGAACATCAAAAACCAGAGAGCCCAAGTTTTAAAATGGGATGCAGAGCTGAACAGAAATTTCTCAAAAGAATCACAGGTACCAAACATTTGAAAGTGCTATCAGGGAAGTGCAGATTTAAGCTACTTTAAGACTCCATTTTAGCCCAGTACATGACTATGATCAAGAAAACAAATGACAACAAATGTTGGTGTCAGCGTGCAGAATTGGGAGCCCGTTTGTGCTGTTGGTGGGCGTGTAAACTGTGCAGCCACGTTAGAAACCAGGCTGGGAGTTCCTCTTAAGGCTATAAGTAGAATGACCCCATGACCCTGCCATGTCCCTTCTGGGCATTTATCCAAAGGACTTGACATCCTAGCTCAGAGACACGCTTACATCCAGGTTCATTAGCGCTCTGTTCATGGTAATAAAGACGTAGGATCAAATAGGTGTCCACCAGCTGATGAACAGATAAGGGACGTGGGGCGCATTTGCGCTAGGAAATATTCAGCTGCAAAGAAAAATGGAATAGTAAAAAATGCCAGCTAGGGGTTGGGGATTTAGCTCAGCGGTAGAGCGCTTGCCTAGCAAGCGCAAGGCCCTGGGTTCGATCCCCAGCTCCGAAAAAAAGAAAAAAAAGAAAAAAAAATGCCAGCTAAATGGATGGAACCAGGGGAAAAAGTGAGGTCACCCATGCCCCGAAAGACAAACGCTGCAAACAAAGCGTGTGGAGTCTTCACGAATACGGTCTGACCATCTAGTTCTGCGGGGCCACCGGGAACAATGGCAAGAGCCTGTGTTATTTTGGAGCTCTGTGACTGTTAACTTATTCATGCTTGGCACTGCGATTTTTATTTAATAACCCATGTCTTTTGGGAGCAGCTTTGTCCACTGATGCAGAGTACCTCTTTAGACTGTTTCTTAAAAAAAAAAAAAAAAAAAAAAAAAAAGTTAAATTAGCATACGGCATACGTACTTGTGGTTTTTCCATAAATCTTTTTCATATGTCCTAAGTTTTGGTTAGCTCAAATCCTACCCACTCCCTCTTTCCCATCCCCCTGCCTCCATCCACACTTAACCCTTTAACCCCCAGTATTCCCTCCCTGTTCTTTTATGTCGCATGTGTTCTACCGTCCCTTCTAATTACATTTTTTACTGGGACTTGAAGATCATAGGTTTCCATACATCTTTTTCAGACACCCTTCATTTTGGTTAACCCTTCCCGTGCTTAGACATTTCCCCACAGCTCCAGCCCCTTCGTGCTTAACCTTCGGTTCCAGTAGTCTCCCTCTCTACTTACCTTTTAACTATATTTTATTATCTTCCCTCCTATATAAACTCAGGCATATACACTTTATGCCCACTCGGGGGTGCTCTCTGGGAAGGCTTAGGAGACGTGGCCTTGCTGGAGGAAGTACGTCACTCGGGAAAGGGTTTGAGAGGTTTTAACTTGATCCCACTTCCGGTTCTCCACCCCATCCCCACCCCGCGCCCTCTCAGCTTCCTGTTTAGTCTGCTGTGCCCGCCCGCTGCTACACCCCCCTACGATGGTAGGCTCTTTTTCCTCTGGAACCGTAAGCCCAAATAAACTCTTCCTTCTGTAAATTGCCTTGGTCATGTGCTTTATGATAGCAACGGAATAGTAACTAACGCGGTGGATAATCAATGACCTTCGAAACTGAGCCGAGACCTGCTTCACAGGAGGGACTTCATGTCTGGTACTGTGAACCTGATGAAAAGCCCATGCCCAAGCCCATGTCCACACCTGGGGAGGGCATAGGCCTTAGAAATTAAATCGAATTGTTTTCTAAATGGTCATGTTCCCTAGGTCGGGTGGTCTCTGGAGGGTCTTTCCTTCAGTCTCTGCTCCAGTTTTTGTCTCTGTCTTTCCTTTAGACAGAAACAATCATGAGTTAAAAATTTTGAGATGGGTGGGTGGCCCCATCCCTCAACTGGCGGCCATGCCAATCTAGTGGAGGTGGTCTCTACAGGTTCTCTCTCCCCTTTGCTGGGTAGTTCAGCTAATGTCATTCCCATTGGGTCCTGGAGGCCTCTCTCTTCCCTGGCATCTGGGACTTTCTAGTGGCTAGCCCCAGTTCCCCAATATTTCTACTCAATATCCTGACTCTCTTTACTTCTCTCCTGTCCCTTCCCATACCGGATCCTGCCCCCCCACTTCCCCTCTCCCCTCCTCTCTCCCTCCCCGGTTCCTCCCTCCCTCTACTGACTGTGATTATTCTGTTCCCTGTTCTATGTAGGATTGAAGCATCCACACTTTGGTCTTCCTCCTTCTTAAGCTAAATGGTCATGTTCTAAGTATTCATGTTTACACCCATGGATTAGGGCCACTCTCAGCCTTGGTGAGAGAAACTTCTTTTTGCAGTGGGCAGTAATCAACTCAGACAGTCAAGCCTGGTCAAAGAGCTGAGAATAACTGACTCTGAGTGGTCAGCCACGAACGGAACACTGACCTCCAGCTCGCCAGCTCGCCCGTCCAAGGCTTAGCGAATGCCAAGAAAGAGGGAGCAGAAAGAACGAGAGCTGGGGGCTGGGAGGTGTGGGGGGAGGCGTTGGGGCTGTGAAAGGTTTTCTTGGGCTATAACTGGGCTCTGGCACTCATGAACTTAAAACACTTGTCAAGGCCCACACAAGATTGAGCAAGTCAAAATGCTAGCATGAGGGGGCTTCTGAGCCCCAACCCCATTGGAAGCCTTGTTGGTAGTCTATGGATGATGGAGAGAATGCCACTCTTCTTTGGGACGTGGTCACTGGTAGGTTGGCCATGCCTCTGTTGATGGCCCCATATCCACGAGCATATGGGCGGCAGTAAGTGTGCTCAGTGGGTTCTTACACTAAAAAGAAAAAGGAGGTGTGGAGTTAGGAGGTAAACACACTGGGGGTTCATGAAAAGACCTGAAGGAGGCAGTAGAGGTGGGTATAATCAAAATACATTGTACATACCCAAGAAAATGTCAAAGAGTGAATAAAATACAGTGTTTTAATCAATGTCACAATATGGAGTTTGAGGTAACTTCACTCTCTAAAAGCATGAATAAAAGTTCCTATTTCACACTTTTCTGTGATGTTGACTTTCAGTAAAAATGCTTTGTACTAATGCATGTCAGTGAGAGAAATTTAGTTTCGTAAAAAAAAAAAATTAAAAAGCTATTGTTCAAATTTGCAATTTTTTTCACAGCAAACATTACTTGCCACCAAAACAAAACAAAAACAAACAAAAAACAACTTTAAGTGATTGGTTCCGCTACGCATTTCTTTTTTCTTTTCTTTTTTTTTTTTTTTTGGGGCTGGGGACCGAACCCAGGGCCTTGCGCTTGCTAGACAAGCGCTCTACCACTGAACTAAATCCCCAACCCCCCGCTACTGCATGTCAACTGAAGAATTCTAAACAGACTTGCTGGTTGGACGGGTGGTTATGTCCCATGTTGGCCTGTTACAGAGGATGAAGCATGGCGTCTTCGTTTCCTTTCCTTTTCCTCACGAATATAAAACATTAAAAACGGTTTGAGTGGAGAGGCTAAGTGGGCCCAGCGATTGGAGCTATTCCATCCCTGGAAGAGCTAGGCACCTGTAGAGTCGTGCAGCACGGGGCCACTGTCCTGCTGATAATTCACGTGCTTCTTCTAGCCACATATTTCAGACAACTTATGTGGACCAAGATGCACGGATGCTGTCAGTTCTGGTCCCTGATGCCAGCGTAAATACTGTGTCAGCAGCAGGATTCCATCCCCTGCTGGGCACTGTGTCCTATATCTCTTGCGACGTGGCCTGTTAATATGAATATTAGCCGTCTGGGGGATTTACATGGTGCCATTAACAGTTCTGCGTGCTTTTACATGATTTACATTGCTTAATTCCCACAAAAATTACTTATGAAACTTTGCACCTTAGACTAAGAACTGGCTTTTTGGTGCTGCTGTTGCTCTTTGGGTTTTTTTGTTTTGTTTTTTGTTTTGTTTTGTTTATCAGGCTGGGGAATCAAACACAGGACCTCCCACAGGCTAGGCAGTTGCTCTACCACTGTGCAGTCTGTCCAAGAACTTAGGCTTAGAACAAACCGCTATGTCCCTAGAGCCTTTGATTCTCCAGATTTCATGGTCCTTGGCTTTTGATAATGGGTCTCAGTGTACTTGGTGTCAGATTCCAGTGTGGTATTTGGTCGACTTGGTACCTTCCGCATGCCTTCTCGGGCATTTCCAGTTGCACCTCCTTCCCTCATGGGTTTATGTGTTAACTAGAGCTCCAGCTATGAGCATGGGTGTGTGGAGAGATAAAGCTTCCCCAAGGGACCCTGGAACCAATGACTGGTGTCAGTCCAGAGTGATTGAGCATCAGTTAGCCATAGCAGGAGCACGAGTTTTAAATTTTTCTGACTATCTACATTAACCCCGAGAGGGAACTGCGTGCGTGAGCATAACAGGCTGCTTTGAGAAAGTCCTCAGCGCCTCCATCCCTCGACACCCATTCCTGGGGTCTTGAAGATTCCCTGTATGCTTGACACATTTGATGCAGTGTTTTCCCTGAGAGAAAACTGGGTAACTACATGGTGATTTTAAGCAATCATGAAAGGGTGAACTCTGCTTGATCACTAAGGGACATGGACTTAATGACAAGGTATATATCAGCAATGGCCAATTCCCTTTCTAATTCATACATGGTGGGTCTGAACGCGTGTTTTCCCCTCCATAGTAAATGTAAGACCTTAGAAGGAGTCCTGCCATCCTTGCTTGGTTGTCTCCTTTGCTACAGGAGACTCCTGAGGAGACTTGAAACACTGTATTTGCACGGAGTTGGGAATGGGTAGGACGTCTCTCCTTCCGCCCTCCCGGTCCCCCAGTGAGGATCTTCTGGTCTGGAAGTAAAAGCCAATGGTGGCACAAGACCAGACCAGATCAACTCGTAGGAAAGTGGAGCAGAAAGGGAGAGCTTGTCATAGACTGCACTGGCACCTTCAGGCTGTGTCTACCATAGGGGACACTCCTACGATGTATCCTATGCTAAACAATTCCCAGGAGCTACAGTTAAAAAGTGCCTACTGCTGATGGTTTAGTTCCTTGATTTCATGCATCGCTTTCAGTGTCGTGTCTGGGTGTTGATTATGCTCTTCCCTCTTCTCCTTCCATATTCACGGATGCTCGCCACAGAAAGTTCCAGAGAAATTGCTTATCTTCAATAAGTCTCAAAATCTTTTGCTGTGTTTGAGATACAAAAAAAAAATCATATTTTCCAAGTGAATGTAAAAAATATGGTTTCATTCATTTCCTTGTTGGAAGAATAAAGAGAAAAACAATTTTTAAGAATTGAATAGAACTAGTAAGTCAAGTTGATGTAAATTATTATGCATGCTTAGCAAAAAAAAAACCAGTTCGTTAAATTATTAAAAGTTTGGACCCTGTATTCAGGTTTTAAACTTCCTCTGTATGTAAACCCTGATCTGTTTTAAGCCTCAGTTTCCTTATCTGCAAAATGGGCTATAGCATTTATCTCCTATTATAAAGAGGATAAAAATTAAAGAGCACACAGTGGGACTTAATATTTAGTTCAGGAATAAATGCTAGCCGTTAATATTTGTGCCTCTAGACCAAGCATAAGACACAAGGATTTTTGTGACTAACCCAAAAGACAGCTGTGATTTTGTACCTCAAGAGCGCACTACTGTCTCCAAATGTACTGTTGAAAGCACAGATTATTCTAGCTCTCGGTTTTTAGTGTTTGAAAAGAGTAACAACCTGGGTACTATTACCACCCTCACAGTCGGAAAGAGGAACAGATCTGAGTGGTCAGCATCGGCCAGGCATCCACTGCGTCCACCGCGTCCACCGCATCCGCTCCAGCCACCGCGTCCACCGCGCCCACCCCACCTACCACATCCACTGCGCCCACCGCGCCTACCACATCCACCGCGTCCGCCGTGTCCACCGCATCCACCGCATCCACCGCGTCCACCGCATCCACCACATCCACCGCATCCGCTCCAGCCACCGCGTCCACCGCGTCCACCGCGCCCACCCCGCCTACCACATCCACCGTGTCCACCGTGTCCACCATGTCCACCGCATCCACCGTATCCGCTCCAGCCACCGCAGCCACCCCAGCCTCTGCCTCATCTGGCAGGACTGATGCATCTTCCAGACAAGGCTCTCATTGGGAAATCAGGAAAGTTCCAGGTATGGAGTAGAAAGTCATGTTTCCACCTCTCAGAATCCTGGTGCACTTGGTTTTCTAACTCGGTTTTCAGCTAACAGGGAGAACTGGGAGGCTGGGCATAGAGCGTAGTGCACAAAGAGAAAATAAAGGGGACCTGTCCCCTTTTTACTCCTGATGAACTACCTATCAGCGATATTGATATGCAGGAGATCACCTAGGATATTTGTTTAAAATCCTAAGTCTCCGTTCACACTACCCAAACATTCTAATTCAGGAAGTCTGCAATTTAGCCGGGGAGCCAGCACATAAACATACTACCTACAGGTGATGCAGATGCTGCTGACCTGTGACCACTCATTGATCGTGATCCCCTTGACAGGAGATGGAAACCACCTTTAAGTAATATTTACTATCCTTCTGATGTAAAATCACAATAGAAGATACTCCAAATATAAAATTAAAGGTCATAGTAATGCTTTGTAGTGATACGATTATATTTTTCATAGCTGTCTCTTTAAATAAACGATAACCGTGCCTTTGGGGGACATTGTCAACCATTAGGTCACACTCCCTTTTTAGCACTTATAATTAAATGTACTTCCTTCAGTTGTAGAGACCTGTTCCACTTACGCTGATCACTCGGTTTTATAAATGATCCTTTTATGTCTAAAGTGCATGGAAATTGATTCTAACACTCAAGACTGCTCTCAGAAGTCAAATTCGTAAGGTCCTTTCAACTCTTTGATTATAAAAGAGTAACTATCTTTTAATGCCACTGCACTGACGGCAGGCTGGGAGATCTCTGTGAATCGGAGTCAGCCTGGTTTACATACCACGCTCCAGGCTAGCCAGGGGGCTACACAGTGAGACCCTGACTCGGAAGAAAAGGTGGAAAGCGAGAGAAGATGACAACTTGATGAGCCTCTAAACTTGCATCTTCCAGAACTCAGAGATTAACTCTTGACCTGTGGCATTTTGTGCAGGTCTCCTGGTGTCACAGCCCATGAAAGGTGATAGCCTTGGTTCACATTGCTGTGGGAACACTATAGCGTGTGCTTACCTAAACCTAGATGGTACAGGTCACTCTGTGCATGTGGCTTTTTGATAAGATTAAAAGACATGGTAAAGAGAAGACATGGGAGGCTGGTGCTGGGAGAATACAGCATACTGTTTTATAGGATCTTTTTAATAAGCAGGAGGGATATGCTCTGATAAAAGAGGAACGCACTGCCAATAATAAATAAGGAACATTGTTGCTATAATTACCAAGACCATGCTTGGTACATAATATATGGCCTGTACTTATAGGAACAACTGGGAGCGCGTTTGTTTACAGCAACCTCACAGACATACAAGTAAACACTATGTATATGTATATGTATATGTATATGTATATGTATATGTATATGTATATATATACACAGTATAGTATATTACCATGTCACTCTGTGATAGGAACTTCTCGGCTCTACCATAGTCTTGTAGGACAACAGTGGTGGCTTTTTTTCTTTTTAATAAAGCATTGTTTACCCTGTACCTGTAATAACATGTCTTTGAAGTGGTCAACAAGCACATGAAAAGATACCCAACATCAGTGACCATCAAAGAAACACAAGTAAAACCCACAAGGATGGTTAGTTTTTAATACCTGTAGGAAGACCACTATTAAGACCAAATGTGGCGGCTAGGAAGATGGCTCAGGGGTAAAGTACCTGCTGAGCAGTGTGAGGACCTGCCCTCTAACCCCGCCCACCACGTGGAGGCTGGGTGTGGTGCGATGGTGAGGTCCAGGTCCACTGAGAGACTGTGCCAGCAAATAAGAGTAACAGAGCATACCCTGACTCTGGCCTCTACCTACACATGCACACAGACACAGATAGGACAGACAGACAGACACACACAGTATACATGCACACAGACACATATAGGCAGACACACACATATATAGGACAGACAGACACACACACGCACAAACACACTACACATGCACACAGGCACTTATAGGATACACACAGAGACACACACACTACACATGCACACAGGCATTTATAGGATACATACATAGACACACACACTACACATGCACACAGGCACTTATAGGATACACACATAGGCACACACACTACACATGCACACAGACACATATAGGACAGACACACACACTACACATGCACACAGACACTTATAGGACAGACACATGCACACATACACAGACACACACACTACACATATAGGACACACACACAGACACAGATAGGACAGACAGACAGACACATACATCACACATGCACATATACACATATAGGACACACAGACACACACACACTACACATGCACACATACACATATAGGACAGACACAAACACACATACACATACACACACAAACGCACAGAGAACTACATGACAGATACACACCTGCATGAGTACACACACACACACACACACACACACACACACACAACTAAAAGCAAACCATGCTGATGAAAATGGAAAATTGCAACCTCTCCTCCCCCAGCACTGCTGATGGGATAGTAAAACAGTGCGACATTATGAAAAACAGAATGGTAATTCCTAAAAAAAAAAAAAAAAAAAAAAGTAGAACTATCCCATGATCCGGGTATATGAGCAGAGGATATAAATCAGAATCTCAGATACTTGTGCATGGCGTTCCTCACAGTAACCAGAGGTGGACGGAATGCAAACACCTAGGGATGGAGGATATGTTAATAACACTCGACATACACACCGGATGGGATAGTATTAGGTCTTTAGAACAACAACAACAACAAAAGTAACTCCTCACAGGCTACATGGCTGGGACACTATCTTAAGTGCAACAAGCTATCGTGGGATTCTGTTTATGTGAAGTATCTTAGACGAATTCATGGAAACAGAAAATAGAATGATGTTTGCTAAAGTCTTGGGGAGGAGGAAAACGAGACTTTTGTTCTGCAAGTGTGGGTTTTTGTTTCTGTAAGATGAAAAGGTTCTGGAGGTGTTTCACAGTGTAAACACACTTGCACTACCAAGTTGTAAACTTAAAATATAAGGCTGTATATTTATTGATTTATTGCTATCATTATTATTTTGGAGACAGGATCTTGCTACACAGCACAGGCTGGCCTGGAACTTCGGATCTTCTTGCTGAATTACAGGTATGCAGCACTCTGTCCACTTTCTTAAGTAGTTTTTAGATTATTAATAATAAAACTGTAAGTAACTAAGGTGGTAATGATAAAAGAACACAATAGTCGCTTTACAACAGTTTCGATGTTATAAAATGTAGGTTGATGTCATTATGTGGATGAAGGCAGGTACAGGATAGAACAAGGCCTGGATGAGAAGGAAGGGCAGGAGAAAAGTTTTAGAGACTCGAGTGAGGAAGAGGGAACTGAGAGAACATGGCGGCGGATGTTAAGATTCCTCTCTGCACGTGTTACAGGTTATTATGACTATTAAGGGATGGGTGTAAGGCATTTTGTGTTGTCCAGATGGGAAAATTATATCTTATCGATCGGATTAGAGGATATTGTGTGATGTGTTCTTTCATGTGGAAACTTAATTGAGTTCAAGAGAGTGTATGGTAGCCAAAGGCACCAGGCTCCCCACGGAATTGGGATGCCTGGCTTGGTGGAAACCAGCCAAGAGAGCCGGGAGTGAGGGTGGGGCAGCCTGACAGGGTGCTGTGTTGGAATGGCTCTCGGACAGCAGGTCAGAAAGTACTTGGGCACAGCATGGAGCCACTGAGATAAATCAGCGCAAGTTCCAATGGCCGGATGGAGCTAGAACTAGTGAGAGAGCATGGCCATAACTGCCAGGGTACACGCGGGAACTGGTTCTGCCCTTTCTTATTTTTACCGCAACAATAAGACATGATGTATAATTAATGTTATGAGTTGGTCTGTTTTTTTATGAGAACTGTATATTTCTAGAATCGTACTCCTTGGAACTTATAATTTCTGAATAATCATGTTAAACCTAGTGATGAGGCTGAGAAAAAGAAGCTTGCTAGGCAGTTAAGGCAAAGGGACTTTGCAAACAATCCCTACTGCTGCAGCC
Source organism: Rattus rattus (assembly GCF_011064425.1). Taxonomy (NCBI): domain Eukaryota; kingdom Metazoa; phylum Chordata; class Mammalia; order Rodentia; family Muridae; genus Rattus; species Rattus rattus. Next base: position 29,606,435 of record NC_046155.1, read on the forward strand.
AAAAGGATCCTTGGCTCCATTGACAGCTCTGGCCTGGCCAGAGGGCAGAGTGCCCTGGCCATACACACGGGTCTGTGTTCTTTGACCTTTGTTTGTTCTCCTTTGGTACAACAACCTAATGAGTGTAGCTGCCTGGAAGCTGTGCCCAAGCTGATACTTCACTGGTCCTTGGAGGTGTTTATAAGAACCTTAATCCAGTTACTGGGATTGAGAGGCACATAGACACCTCGTGGGATGTATGATTAGGTAAGCTAGGCTAACCAGGTCACCTCCCTCCATCTCAGCCCTGTCATTTCAAAAGCCAATTTACTTCCTCTGTGGCAAGCCATATTAACCTCTAGACAAAGCCTCTTAGCAGCCAATGTTCTCTTGGGACCCATTCTACCTATAGGAACTCTGCCCACTTCCTCGGCACAATAATTCTCTTTAAGTTTTCTCTGTATAATAACACACCTCCCCTTTTCAAAATTCACCCTGTGAAATTCAATCTGAGTTCTCAAGACAAAGGACGCTGAGTCACTGACTCATGGAGGCTTTGGTGACTGCAAAAGCCAAGCACCCTAGTCCCCGAATTAAAGGTACACACCTGAGACAAGAATGTCTCTGCAATCCTCAAAGACCAGTTTCCTCACATTTCACTCCTAGAAAATATATAAATAATTGGTAAGAGCAGGACAGAAGCCAACCCATAATAATCTGGAATGGCTTGTTACAAGTAGATATATTTACCTCAAGCAATACAGGGATAACAGAACAGAAGCAAACTTTTAGCTAAATAAATAGGCAGAGAGAAGATTGAGAGAGGGGGTATCTAAAGATTTATGATGAACTCTTCTGTTATAGGGATGTTGTGGTTTGAATGAGAATGTTCCCCATAGGATTATATGTTTGAATGCTTGGTCCCCAGTTAGTGGAACTACTTGGGAAGGATTGGTCAGGAGGTATGGCCTTGTAGCAGGTGTGGCCTTGTTGAAAGAGGTGTGTCACTTTTGGTATCTCAAAGCCCACACCACTCCAGTTTGCTCTCTGCCTCATGATTGCAGTTGTGTTCTCAATGCGGAAGTATACAGCTCCTAGTGCCATGTCTGCCTGCTGCCATGCATCCCACCATGATGATCATGGACTCACCTCTGAAATTGTAAGCAAGCCCCAAATTAAATGTTTTCTTTTATAAATTGCCTTGCCCATGGTGTCTCTGCACAGCAACAGAACAGTGTCTAAAACAAGGGTTAAAAATGCACCCTTTTATTCTTTTTTTTAATAAAGAATACACATGGCACTCAAGTCCAACATTTTTTAGACTGGAAAGTTGGTTGAGACATGACCAAACAGACTGACTGTTGCTGTTGGCTAACTTAAATCTGTTACCAGCCAGTTTTTTCTTTCCTAGAGATAAAGCTGGGTGTAGTTGGCTGGATCCGGTAGTCATAGCATTTGGGAGGTGGAAGCAGGAATAGAGTCAGTCTGGGGTTGGCCTAGGCTACATAAGACCCTGTCACAAGTAAGCAAATGACCAAAAGTGAGGAAAGGGGGAATTAACTTTCTCTTTCACTTGCTTAGGATAAACAATAGCTTTTTTTTTTTTAAACTTATCTTCTACTTTGTGCTAATATCCCTTCCCCAAAATCTCATTTGCTTATTAAATATAAGCTTAATTAATTATAAGCCTCACTAAGACTTATTAATATGCTTCTCTGCCTTTATGATACACTAGTGATGCCAAGTAATATTTAACTGTGATTCGTGAGTAGTAATGGGGACAAAGTAGCAACTATATATAAGTCGGTTCCAGGTCTACTGTTTGATACTGATAGTTTCACTTTTACAGTGAATCTGCCAGTATTCCCTACATTTGCACCCTGGGGGAGAAGCCCAGGTGATCACTGGGTACGTGACTTGCACCAGACAAGAGTACATGTGAAGAAATCACCCTTGGACCCAGCAAGCAGCTTTCTGACATGGCAAGATTGTGCTGCATATCTAAGGAAGCAGACTAGAGACCAGCTGACGGGGGAGCATTATCCTCCCGGTGCCCCTTCCCTGGTCAGTCACCAAAGCAGTCTTCTGTTCATGTGTATGAGTGTTTCCCCTGCTGGGATGTCTGTGTACCACAAGCATGTTTGTGCCCATGATGGCCAGATAATGGCGTTTGATTCCCTGGAAATGGATGGAGTTAGATGACTGTGAACCACCTTGTAGATGCTGGGAATTGGACTTGGGTCCTTGAAGAACAGCAAGTGCTCCCAGCTACTGAGCTATCTTTCAAGCCCACACTGAGATAGATGCCAACACAAGGCTATTGGGAAGTGTTGGAACTCAGTCCTGTCCTGTGAGAATTCTAAGTGCTTGTGAGAAAACTCCAAGAGAACAAGAGTTATGTGACCTCAGTTTCTTCAAAACACAAGATTGTTCTTGTAATGTGTTTCCATGCTCCTCCCAGGCATAGCAGATAGGAGTGAGTTACTTCCGATGTTGTTACTCGTACGCCTCTGTGGAATAAGATGGTTTTGCCATGTGTGGCTTGTCCTTGTAATTGAACATCTTACTCAGTGTGTGTCTTCCCAACACACTTCTCGGAGTATATGTTGCCTGATGCTCTGAATAAAGTTGGCTATCGCGTGAGGCTTTAGTCTGCCCCACTTATCAGCTCCATTCTCTTAAGCCCCATTGCCTCTAGAAGCAGTAACTATGTAGTTCCAGAAATCAGGGACCTGAGGTCAGCTATAAGAGAGTGGGGACCCTTACAGAAGCAGGTGACGGAGAATAATGGAGCAGAAGCCAGGGAAGGCCCTGCCTTGTGTCAAGGTTGTGCATCGTTTCTAAAGGAAGGAGGAACACGATTATAGTCTCTGGTTCCCACAAGAAGGAACTGAGTCCGAATGAATATTGAAGAGGCAACAATAACAAAGGGAAAAGGTCCCCATTCAATTTTGGGGCAGTTGGTGTGATGATTTGTATATGCTTGGCCTAGGGAGTGGCACTATTAGATGTGGCCTTATTGGAGTAGGTGTGTCACTGTGGGCGTGGGCTTTAAGACCCACACCCTAGCTGCCTGGAAGTTAATCTTCCACTAGCAGCCGCCAGGTGAAGATGTAGAGCTCTCAGCTCTGCCTGTATCCTGCCTACCTGGATGCTTCCATGTTCCTGCCATGATGATAATAGATTGAACCTCTGAACATGTAAGCCAGCCCCAATTAAATGTTGTCCTTTATAAGAGTGGCCTTGGTCAAAGCAATCTACAGATTCAATGCAATCCCCATCAAAATACCAATCCAATTCTTCAAAGAGTTAGACAGAACAATTTGCAAATTCATCTGGAATAACAAAAAACCCAGGATAGCTAAAGCTATCCTCAACAATAAAAGGACTTCAGGGGGAATCACTATCCCTGAACTCAAGCAGTATTACAGAGCAATAGTGATAAAAACTGCATGGTATTAGTACAGAGACAGACAGATAGACCAATGGAATAGAATTAAAGACCCAGAAATGAACCCACACACCTATGGGCACTTGATTTTTGACAAAGGAGCCAAAACCATCCAATGGAAAAAAGATAGCTTTTTCAGCAAATGGTGCTGGTTCAACTGGAGGTCAACATGTAGAAGAATGCAGATCGATCCATGCTTATCACCCTGTACAAAGCTGAAGTCAAAGTGGATCAAGGACCTCCACATCGAACCAGACACACTCAAACTAATAGAAGAAAAACTAGGGAAGCATCTGGAACACATGGGCACTGGAAAAAATTTCCTGAACAAAACACCAATGGCTTACGCTCTAAGATCAAGAATCGACAAATGGGATCTCATAAAACTGCAAAGCTTCTGTAAGGCAAAGGACACTGTGGTTAGGACAAAACGGCAATCAACAGATTGGGAAAAGATCTTTACCAATCCTACAACAGATAGAGACCTTATATCCAAAATATACAAAGAACTCAAGAAGTTAGACCGCAGGGAAACAAATAACCCTATTAAAAATGGGGTTCAGAGCTAAACAAAAGAATTCACAGCTGAGGAATGCGAATGGCTGAGAAACACCTAAAAGAAATGTTCAACATCTTTAGTCATAAGGGAAATGCAAATCAAAACAACCCTGAGATTTCACCTCACACCAGTGAGAATGGCTAAGATCAAAAACTCAGGTGACAGCAGATGCTGGCGAGGATGTGGAGAAAGAGGAACACTCCTCCATTGTTGGTGGGATTGCAGACTGGTACAACCATTCTGGAAATCAGTCTGGAGGTTCCTCAGAAAATTGGACATTGAACTGCCTGAGGATCCAGCTATACCTCTCTTGGGCATATACCAAAAAGATGCCCCAACATATAAAAAAGACACGTGCTCCACGATGTTTATCGCAGCCTTATTTATAATAGCCAGAAGCTGAAAAGTTCCCAGATGCCCTTCAACAGAGGAATGGATACAGAAAATGTGGTTCATCTACACAATGGAATATTACTCAGCTATCAAAAACAACGACTTTATGAAATTCGTAGGCAAATGGTTGGAACTGGAAAATATCATCCTGAGTGAGCTAACCCAATCACAGAAAGACATACATGGTATGCACTCACTGATAAGTGGCTATTAGCCCAAATGCTTGAATTACCCTAGATCCCTAGAACAAATGAAACTCAAGACGGATGATCAAAATGTGAATGCTTCCTCCTTCTTTAAAAGGGAACAAGAATACCCCCTTGGCAGGAAGGGAGGCAAAGATTAAAACAGAGACTGAAGGAACACCCATTCAGAGCCTGCCCCACATGTGGCCCATACATACACAGCCACCCAATTAGACAAGATGGATGAAGCAAAGAAGTGCAGACCAACAGGGCGGATGTAGATGGCTCCTGAGAGACACAGCCAGAATACAGCAAATACAGAGGCGAATGCCAGCAGCAAACCACTGAACTGAGAATAGGACCCTGTTGAAGGAATCAGAAAAGAACTGGAAGAGCTTGAAGGGCTCGAGACCCCATATGTACAACAATGCCAAGCAACCAGAGCTTCCAGGGACTAAGCCACTACCTAAAAGACTATACATGGACTGACCCTGGACTCTGACCTCATAGGTAGCAATGAATATCCTAGTAAGAGCACCAGTGGAAGGGAAGCCCTGGGTCCTGTTAAAGACTGAACCCCCAGTGAACTAGACTTTTGGGGGGAGGGCGGCAATGGGGGGAGGGTGGGGAGGGGAACACCCATACGGAAGGGGAGGGGGGAGGGGGATGTTTGCCCGGAAACCGGGAAAGGGAATAACACTTGAAATGTATATAAAAATACTCGTTAAAAAAAAAAAAAAAAAAAAAAAAAAAAAAAGTTTGCCTTGGTCATGGTGTCTGTTCATAGCAGTAAAACCCTAACTAAGACAGTTGGGCATTGATTTGTTACTGTTATTACTGTCTTCAGTAAGATGGGGATATTAATCACAACAAAGTCATGGCTAATTCTTTGAATGAATATAAACTTGATGGTCAAACCTTAAAATTGATTTAAAAAAAAAAAAAAGGCAACACAGGAGGTTTTTCCCTGTGCAGGCAAGGTCAAAAGTAGAAATGACACCACCTATGCCTGCCACCGTTTTCTCTGGAGCACAGAAATACTTACCTTCCATTGCTTGAACAAGACACTGAAACATGAGATGAAGAATTTTATATTCAGTCTAATACTGAATTCTCTCCACTTTTTGATAAGAGCCTATGAGAAAGCTAACTTTACATAGGCACAGTAGGGCCTGGCAGGGAAAAGAGACTTGTTTATCACTTCCTCCCTGGCCTCCTAAGATATGCTTGGTGTTTCCAGTGCAATTCCAGCAAAATCAAAGTGCTTATCTGCACTAAACAATCTACTTAAAACTCTAGGAGAGATGGTGTTGAACGGTCCTTGCCTATCTTAAGAGGCAAGAAAAGAACTACAGCTATTTGAATCCAGACTAAAAGAAGCATTTGTGTATCCAATGGATCCTTGACTGACTTTGCGCTTACTTATGTTCTAAATTGTCTCCCACGGGTAGTATACCACAAGACAACAAACCTTTGGAACATAGATATTTACACCAGAAGGCCATGACTGGTTACTAACTGCTTACCTGACACTTCTTACTCAGTAAATCTGGGGAGGACCTGATGTTATTATATAGGTTTGATCTTTACTGCAATACATTATCCTTAACAATCCACTTTTAAAAAGTATTACAGAACCCTATGGGTTTTCAAAGTTCATTTGAAGATTACTGTGGAAGGAGAGGAAGTCATTCTCCGGCTGGAAAACTATGCAATTTTTCCTCATAGGAATTGAATTTGTGACCACAAAAATGGTCCAACCTTCTCCCATACTTATTTTTATTGATGCTCATCTAACGGAATAGGAGGGACTCATGGTCCAGATAGTCATCAAGTTATTAATACTTTTTTCAGCCCAACAGGTGGAACTGGCTGTTCTGATTCATCTATTTTGGTTAATTCATAGCCCCCTAAATATAATTTCAGATTCTGCTTATGTTATAGTATTGTCTCCAGCAGTAAACTCATTTTTGTGCACATGCTAACCTCCCTGCTTTCACTGCAGAAATGAGCTGGTGCATTAACCTGTCCTATTTTTACTTCTACAGAAGAAACTGGGGAGGGGTATGTGTCTGTCACTGCAGATGGATCCTACTGAAACATTATGGGTTCCTCTTCAATTCCTCCAGCCCTGGGCCATCAAGTTGGACAGTAAGGGGTGAGGAGACGGCGCAGCCATCAGAAAGATAGCAAATTCCCAGCTAAAGGGCAAAAGGAGATATCAACCATACCATCAGAGATCAAGCCTGCCCACCTGGGGCCAAGTTAAGATCCTATGTGCCAGGGGAGAAGTTACTTTACTAATGACTGGTGTTTATGCCTGGACCTTGGGACCATAATAGACTCATTCATCCATCGATGAAGGGATGGTTTAATTTTTCCTTGAGATTTAAATAACTTCCCATTTGCACGGGACATCGTAACGTGTATCCTATTAAAGGCAGATATGGGCTTATGTTCTACAAGATACTAGAACTACTAATCCTATGTGTCTCATTTCAAGCTAGTCTCTATTCTGATCGATATAATAATGCAATGTACTGGGCATAGTTTGGATCTCTGTTCTTGGTGGCAGAGAATCACACACAATGCTTTCACTGTTCTAACAAAACCTGCTTGCTTATAGGACACTCAGGCATCAAATGACATTTAGGTCTATCTACATCTCAAATCAGAACCACTCTGCATAACGTGGTATTAAAAAATGAAAAGGTGGAGGTGCTAGAACACAGTTCGAGAATGTGAGTGCCTAGTGCCTGTGAGAAAACAAGAGTCCGTGACCTGTTTTGTTTTGTTTTGTTTTGTTTTTTTCACAACACAGAATTGTCCTTGGAACGTGTTTTCATGTTCCTCCCAGGTGTAGCAGACAGGAGTGTTTACTTCCACTGTTATTCCTATGACTCTATGGAAAAAAATGTTTTTTGCCATACGTGTCTTGTCCTTGTGATGAACACCTTACTCATGTGAGTCTTCCTAACCCTCAGAGTATAAACTACCTGATTCTCTGAATAAAGTTGGCTATTGCACGAGACTTTCGTCTGCTTCTTTTTTGGGCTCCATTCTCCCAGGTTCATGCTGCCAACTGGAGCAGTGATCAGGGAAGCTTTTGGCCTTTGGGAGTCTGTCCAGACCACGAATCACTCAGTCTACAGCTGGAATTAATTTCAGAGCTCCAGGTCGAATCCGAATCTTTCCCCTATGCTGTAATATTTTCAATTAAATCTCTGGCAAAAATTGAAAGATAAAGTGGAGAGAGAATAACATAATGAATTCCCAAGAATTCATCATCCAGCTTGAGTAACCTCAGAGCAATCCTGTTTCGTGTCTATTACTTACTTTCTCATGTACCCTGATCACTTCCATGTTGTTTTAAAGCAAAACGCACCTCAGTTACCAGTCTGCAGAAAGTACAAGTAGTGAGTCCACCCCAGAAGCAAGTGCACGTGGTACAGTGTAGTAAAACAGATGCTAAGGCATAATGAAGAGCCACAAACCCCATCAGTGCTTAGCATCAGAGGCTCTTATGGGGGTCCCCAGACAGTACAAGTGGGATGCTTAAAACCAAAATCTAGGGGTTGGGAATTTAGCTCAGTGGTAGAGCGCTTGCCTAGCAAGCGCAAGGCCCTGGGTTCGGTCCCCAACTCCAAAAAAAGAACCAAAAAACAAAACAAACAAAGAAAAACAAAAACAAAATCTATCTGTGGATTTGTCTCAAAAGCCTGAGACTACATGCGAATACACAGAGCCTACTTTTAATCCGGTCACTAATTATTTTCTACTAATCCTTCTCTCGTTACTCTTGAGCCAGTGCCTGAAACTCCACATTACTGTATTGCTATCTTTGATTTGCCAGTGGTGCACAGCCCTACTTGAAGCAAGTCAAGTGGAACATTTCAACCATTAACGAGGTTACTATTTATAAATAGTCTTATTATGCAAGTAACATGAATTCCTTAAACATAATTTGGAGAGATACAAAAAAAGCCCAAAGGAAATATATCAAATGCCTACACTTAAAGGGATTTTGAAAACATCAATATTTTGTTATATTTTTTCTTTTTGTTAAAACGTGTTTTTTTCATAAGCATAGAATATTTCATAAAATATGTGTAAACCATTTCTATTACTTCATAATACAGTTAACATACTTTTATTTATAAGACATTTTCCAACATAATTTTATTTTTATAAAATATGCCATCCTAAGTAAAGACAGCTCTATTTTTTGGAGGAAATCTATATTTTTCTTCTGTGGTGTATCACGTGTGTAAGAGTGTGTTTATTGGGGGTTGGGAATTTAGCTCAGTGGTAGAGCACTTGACTAGCAAGCACAAGGCTCTGGGTTCGGTCCCCAGCTCCAAAGGGGGGAAAAAAAAAAAGAGTGTGTTTATTTACCCATTAGGTCAGGCTGGCTTGGAATTTATAATTCTTGTGTCCTTCTTTCAAGTACAGGGATTGCAGGAGTATTAGAGTTCTCTAGAAGAACAGAACTTATAGAATGAAACTATATCTGTCCATCCATCCATCCATCCATCCATCCATCCATCTATCTATATCCATCTATATCCATCTATCTGAGATTCACTAGAATGCCTTACAGGCTGTGATCCAGCTAGTTCAACACTTGCTGTCTAACAAGGCAAGATCTAAGAATCAGTAGTTGTTCAGTCCATAAGGCTGGATGTCTCAGCTGGTCTTCAGTATACACCAGAGTCCCAAAAGAAGGAGGCTCTAATTTCATCGAAGGAACAGATGTGCCAGTGAGAGCAAGAACAAACAGGAAGAGAGCAAAAACTCCTATCTTCCTGTATACAGGCTGCCAACAGAAGCTGTAGCCTAGAGTCCTACCTCAGAAGATCCAGATTAGAAGTGGGTCTTCCAACTTCGAATGCCTTAATAAAAAAAAATCCCTCACACGTGTACCCAGCCACTTCCATTTTAATTCCAGATGTAGTGAAAAGCTGACTACCAAGGATAGCCAATACAATAGGTTTCCATAGTGCCTGGCTTATGAGGTATATTTTAAGGCGAAAACGTGTCTCCCTAGAAAATAATGTAGTGGGGTCTGGATATCCGTCTCTCTCTCCATGCACACACCATATAGTGGCACTAGTCTTTATGGAAATTTTATCGACCTATCCTCCAATACAGTTTATAGACACATGTGTTTCCACGAACCCTGATCAAGAATATTCCTTATAAGAAAAAAGTTAAGGGCTGGAAAGATGGCGCAGTGGTTAAGAGCACTGGCTGCTCTTCCAGAGGTCCTGAGTTCAATTCCCAGCAACCACATGGTGGCTCACAACCATCTGTAATGGGATTTGATGCCTTCTTCTGGTGTGTCTGAAGACAGCTACAGTGTACTCGTATACATACAATAAACAAATCTTTAAAAAAAAGTTTGATAGATAGAAAAAATAGTATTTTTTCATCTAAAAAGTACTGTCCAGGTCTGCCCTGCTTAAGACATTCCAGGGATGCTGTGTTGGCCTATGGGACACACCAGGACAGCCTCTAGGAGACCCTTTGGGCACAAAAGGCTGGTGAGCAGTGTGGCATTATCTTTAGTCAACTTCTAGGAAAAGCAAGTGTTAAAACAATTACGGAAAGTTACATTGTTATACAAATCCGGATTGTTACTGTTTGTTGCTGTTCCTTTTAAACATTGAAAAAGTAACAAAAAGCTGTAGCTATTTTTAAGGTTCCAGGTCCAAAAGTTGAGCAACTCACGCGCGCGCACGCGCTCTCTCTCTCTCCAGTCGGCTCCAACTCAAAAACTAAGCCCATTTTTTTTTCCCAGAACAGTTTCCTGGGGCTGCAAAAGGCACCATCTGGCTTCGTCTAGCATTAATAACTGCTAGACAGGCAGACAGATGCAAACTGAATTATAAATGTATACTGTACTAGACGTAGAACTCCTGAAGACAAGACTAAAGCACTTTTGGGCTACGCAGTTTAGTGACTGAATTAAAGAGCCTGCCTAGAATGTAAGCTCTGTGAGGCCAGGGACATCAACAGCTCTCACTTTAAACCGCAGCACACAAAAGATCTGTCGGTACAGACTCGAACCCCAGCCTTGGAGTCGCAGAGACCCAGCTCCAAGCTCAGCCCGGGTGTCACGTGACGCGCGCTCCGCTCGGCCCGCCCCTTTCAGCCCGGGAGGTCGCGCCAATCCAGGGGAAGTGCAAGTGGGCCCGGCCGCTCCGGCCATCACTGACCGAGCCTGTCGCCTCATCCCGGTCTCCAGCTCCACGGTCCAGGTCGCCAGCAAGGCAGACCGAGCAGTCACATCGAGCCCAGCGGCCTGCGTTCTGACGCGGGGCGGTCTCAGGGAGCCGGGCGGAGCCTCAGGAGCCTCCCCGCGCCGTGCGGCGTGCTGACGCGAGCAGCGAGCGGGGCGGGCCGGCCTGGGCTCCTCCCGCCGCGGGCCCACTGGCCGCCCGCCTCCCCCACCCTCGGCGGGTCAGCGTCCGAGACTGCGTCGCGCAGCATCGCGTCGGCCCGGCCCGGCCCGGCCCCCGGGCAGATGCCCCGAGTTGCCGCTGTCGCCGCCGCCGACTCCGCCGGTGGCGGTGTGGGAGGTGGGCGCCTGGCCCGGGGCCGCCGAGCGTGACAGACGCGGCCGGGGCCGCCGGGGGCTGTCGGGGCCGCGCGCGGACCATGTATTTCCTAAGCGGCTGGCCCAAGAGGCTGCTCTGCGCGCCGCGGAGCCCGGCCGAGGCGCCGCTCCATGTCCAGTCTGACCCTCGGAGAGCGTTCTTCGCCGTGCTGGCCCCGGCCCGCCTCAGCATCTGGTACAGCCGAGTAAGTAGGCGCCGCCGTCCCGACTTCCCCCGAGCGGCCCCTGTCCGGTCCCGACTTCCCCCGAGAGGCCCGGATCTAGTCCCCACTCTTCCCCGAGCGACCCTGGCCCCGTCCTGACTCCCTCCGAACGACCACCGTCCGGTCCCGACTAACCCCGGGCGACCCCGGAACCGTCCTGATTGCCCCCAAGTGACCCTGGAACTGGCGCGTCTACGGCCGAGCGACCCCTGACCGCTTCCGACTTTCCCCGAGCGACCCAGGCCAGTCGGGACTCCCTCCGGGCGACGGTGGTCCGGTCCCAACTACGCCGGAACCACCTCCGCCGGTCCTGCCTTTCCCCGAGCGACCCTCGCCCTCGGGATGGAGCCACGCGCGGGCAGTCTCCACAGCACCCCTGTCCCCGCGTGGCACCCACAGCCGCGCGCCAGGCCCGGAGCTCCCCTGGCCGAGCCCAGACCTGCCTGCCTCTCTGCCCCCATTGCCGCCGAGCCGATCTGTTGGAACGTCCCCCAGCACTCCCGGCAGCTGTGGCGTCCCAGCTCCCCCCTGCTTTAAAGGTCGTTGTTTAGTGGAGTTCCGGAAAGCCTGTTGGTCTTTACCCAGTGTCAGAATTTACAGTCCTGTTGTGTGTGAACTGATTTCTAAAAACTTAAGACTTGTTGGGTTTGAGTGTAGATGTCTGGTAACTTAGCTCCAGGTCTTCCCCCATACATCACGGACTCCAGACCTTTTCTTGGCTGCTCTTGGACTCTGGAGAGCTGCTGGGATAGTGGAGAGCCGAGGAGCTCACATCTGTCTGCGCAGCACCTGGAAATAATAAGGCTTGGGGAGAGCATGGGGTCAGAATTCTTTGCTTTCAGTCCTGGCGTGTTTTCTTTTTTTTTTCTCCGGTGTCTTGAGTTTTGAGTAGATAAGAGAATTAACTTGAGAAGTGAGGGGTGAGTGGGCTAGCCCCCGTCCGGTCTTTGTTGCGCCTGAATATCTGTCTGTAAAAATTACAGAAGTCTGAGTTTAAGATTGCCCCCTCCCCATTCAAAGAGACAGTACTAATCGATGTCAGTGTGATGGTCTTCTTGAAAAGAGACTAGAGGTTGGTTGACCTTGCCCTTGCTAGATAATATGAAACACTGGTTTTGGTTCGGTTAAACCCTTTAGATCTCTGCTTATTACCACGGAGTGCTGATAATGTCCTTGACTGTCCTCACACACAGCTGTGGTAAAACCGATGCTAGAATTTAAGTAATTTAGGTTTCTCTTTTACTGTTACCTAGTTAGGCTGTAAATCAGACTATTTGTCACTAGGTTTTGGCTGATCCAATTAATTTTCAGAAAGGTATCAGAAAACCGCAGGCTACTAAACAGTTACAGCATCAGCAATATGATACTCAGATCTGTGCTTAATTAAAAATTTAAATATAGAGAGGGGGAGAAAAAAATTTAAATATGTGCGTTATATATACAAGTTGGTATCTAAGTGAGATCCATTTTCAACATATGTGGCAGTTGAACAACTTTTATTTAGTGTAACTATTTAAAGTTAATGGTTGTTTGGAAGAGCATAGTTAGAAGTTGAATTTTACATTGTTTTCTAATTTTAGTAGTTTTGTTTGAATCTAACACTTTGTAAAACCTAACATTTTAATTATTTTAACCTCAAAAGATACAAATCTGATTTATGTAAGTTTGGCATGGTAGGCCAGATCACTTTCTTTCCCCTCACCTCCCCCTGAAAGGAACATTAAGATGAGTCTCAGTTGTCTTAGGGACATTGTGGTGTGTGTTAGATGCAGTGTTATGGAATTTGAGCATCCCCTACTCATTTCCTTCAAACTCCCTCTCTACACTCCTGAGTTTCACGAAAGTATTTTGGTTACTACTGATCTCTAGTGTGTAGAACTTAGAATTTTACATACATACAAAACAACACATCACACATAGGGAAATAAAACTTTTTCAGAGGGTAGATTTCAGGGAATATATGGGTTCAGAGGCATGAAGTGATGTGAATTTCTAGACTACCGTAGGGAGCCTAAGGGCACTCTAGATTTACATGCTGGTTAACCTGAAACTCTGAGCACAAGCCTTGCTACTTAGAAAATCAGGCTTAAATGAGCAGATTCTAAGGTCTGATTATGTGACTAGGTGAGTGGGGAACAGTGCCAGGCTCTACCTGCCAAATCTTCTCTTGAGATATATGCTTGTAGCTTTTCTTACCCTGTGAGAACATTCAATTTAATTTTCTCATTTCCAAACTTTACAACGCAGTGTTTAGGTTACAAAAGCAAAACTATCTCTAGGTAAATCAAAGAGGCTATCACTTAAACCCATAATTTGGAATGGATTGGTTTAAAATATCTTAATTGAGAATATGAGTGTTGATTTTATTCATTTATTTTATTTTTTTTTTAAAGATTTTATTTATTTTATGTGAGTACACTGTTGCTGTCTTCATGCACACCAGAAGAGGGCATCAGATCCCATTACAGATGGTTGTGAGCCACCATGTGGTTGCTGGGAATTGAACTCAGGACCTCTAGGAAGAGCAGTCAGTGCTCTTAATCACTGAGCCATCTCTCCAGCCCCTATTTTATTTTTTAAACTGTTAAGTTCTAAAGGGATCTACAGAGTTGAAGTAAAATGTCACTTTAGGACATTTGAAGGCAGAGAGACTGACTAAAAAAGAGAAGAATAATTAGATTTTGCTTGTTTGAAATTTTGTTAGTACTCAGTAAAGTAAAGATGCATAAGAAAAAAGTAGTTTTAAAAGAGAAAACCGGGGGCTGGAGAGATGGCTGAGCACTGACTGCTCTTCCCAGGGTCCTGAGTTCAATTCCCAGCAACCACATGGTGGCTCACAACCATCTGTAATGGGATCTGATGTCCTCTTCTGGTGTGTCTGAAGATAGATACAGTGTGCTCACATAAAATAAACAAATAAATAAATCTTTAAAAAAAGAGAGCGAGAAAACTGACTTTGAAAGAAATGTTTGTTTAGTCTCAACTGGTTATTTGCTTGTCTGAAAAAGTTGCTATATGTGAAATTTTGGTTACCCATGAGACTATGGGAACAGACTAAAATCTCTAAAAATAACAGTACATTTTATGGGTCTTCTAGTAAACTTTTATGAACCACTTATAGCTAGCTACCTTTATTATGTACTAAATTGTTATTTGGCATTCCAGTGTTTTAGAGTCATATCTGTCCAGAGTAATTTTTTAGCCAAATTTGAAAGACACATGTTAGTGCTGTTTGGTTTGTTTATAAACAAACATTTCTATAGATATCCACTTCACTTTTTGATAATTAAAATAGCACATTTCATCACTAAATTGGGTTTATTGCTTGGTTTTCAGTGTGATGTTGTAGTAGAGGTTTGCCCTTTGGACACTGTTACTCTAATTCAGGGTTCTGAAACCTAGGCCAGGGGCCAGCCAGGCCTGAACCCATGGCTCAGTGGGAAGAGCGCTCTGTCCCTAGTCACGTAGTAATAGGAGAGAGTCACTCCTGCAGGTCGTTCTCACCCTCATGCTTGCGCCATGCATGTGTGCCTGCACACCCACACATAAACCCACTAAACAAACAAACAACAAACAAGTAAATAATTTAAAAACCTACCGAAGTCTATAATAGTGTTACCTATACTTTTTGAAGCCCTAAGTGTCTGTTTTTGTTTGTTTGTTTGTTTGTTTGTTTGTTTTTAAATATTTAGAATGTGGCTTGGTGGCTCCCTCCTGTCATCCAAGCACTTGAGATTGGGAGGATGAGGCAGGAAATGCTGTGAATTTGAGGTCAGCCTGGGCTAGCTAAGACCTTGTCAAAGAAAAGGAAGGAGGGCTGGAAGGACGAGGTAAGTGAAAAACAAAAGAAAGAAAGATTTAGAATATATGTTAGGATGAGGCGATAGAGGTGGGGCTTCATGGATGGGACAGTATATTTCTACAAGAGTATTGTAGGAAGAGTATTGTCAGCTTTGGGGTTATAGCTGCTCCCTGAGATGAGCATTGTTAGAGGTGAACTGCGTTTTGTAGTATAACGAGGACCGTGGATGCTCTTTTAGTAGACTCCTTAACTGTAACTATGAACGACTATATATGTGAACCTTAAAATACTTAGGATGTTTCCATTCTGAATTAGATATGTACTCATCTAAATTTTCAGGTCACTGATTTCAAAACATTTAAATTACTTTCAGAAGTTTTTGAATAGTAGTTGGAAAGGATAGCATAAATAGCAGCACATGAAAGCAGTGATGATGCCTACTATATAGAGAAAATATTTTGCCCCATGAAGTATGTTAATGTGATTCGTGAAAGCCTTCTGTTGTTAGTTTTTTCTGAGACAGAGTTTCACTATGCATCACTGGCTGAACTGGAACTCACCATCACACCCAGAGAATGAAAGTCTTTTGAGTTACCACTGTGGGTTGCTAATAAAAAGTTAAGTTGGCAAATCACCACTATCTCATATATAATGTATTTGAGTATCCCTGAGCGGAAACTTGTATTTCTGTTTATGCGTGCTAATAGTGAAAAATCCCTGTTAATGTGTACATGGAAAGCACAGTAAAGGAGATGTCTCAAGAACCAAGCCGTAAGTACGTAATTAGCTGCATTCCTCAGGAGGGCTGTTTAATTTCTATCTCCTCTTTTCTAACAGTCACATTTCAGCTCTATTCTGTTACTGCCTTCAGAGACCTTCCTTATAAATCCACATGTCTGAAAGTCTTCTAGGGTTCACTTTTTGTTAAGGAATAAAGTTCAAACTTCTTACTTTGATATGCGAGCCACTCCTGTCCTGGAATGTTCTCTTGCCTCATGTCTGATTATTAGTATATTACCTATCCTTCAGCTTCTGTTGCAATACCTCTTTCTCTGTGAGTCATTGTTACCTGCCATAACTGGAAGGGTTCATATATTGATGAAGTACTATTTTGGGGTTTTTTTCCTCCTAGCTTTATTGAAGTATATATATATGACAAAAATTGTAATACTTATGAGATATGGTAAAATGTTTTATATACATGTGTAGTGATTGCTGTAATCAGGCTAGTAAGCATGGCCACCACCTCACATAGTTCTTTTATGTGTGATGGAAACACTTAAGATCTACCTCTGGCTATAGAAATAGCCTGGTGGTTATAAGCTCTTGGAGGGGACCCAGGCTCAGTAAATGTGCTGACGATGCTCTCTTTTGATCTCTATGGGCATAGGGTGCCCATATATACATACATGTAGGCACACACTCATACATATTAAAAAGTCTCTTGGGCCTCTCTGACCTACACACACATATTATAGCACATGCATGGTCCCCGCCCAACATACATATTACTATTGTATAATGATGATGATGATGATGATCAAATTTCAAGTGTGTGTATATATATATCACAGGATTCCCTTTAATATCCCATTGTATCCACACCACATTTCCTTTATCAGTTCCCTGTGGACAATCACTTATGTCGTTTCCACATTGTGGTGACTGAGGTAATGACATAGGCATACAGATAACTTTAAAATACTGATTTCAATTCCTTCTATTGTACATGTTTGGAGTGATACCATATCTGTGCTTAAGTGTGCACACAGACAGGTACTAAAAAAATAGGATTATGAAACTATCTGGTTCTTTAAAAAAAATTGTAAAGGATACCCCATATGGTTTTCTGTAGTTGCTGTGTCAGTCACAGTCTCACCAGTTTCCAGAAGTTCCTTTTTCTAAATCCTCACCAACACTTGACTTCTTGGTGATAACCATCCTAACAGGTACAGAAGCCGTCTTACAGCTTTGATGTGCATTTCCCTGCTAATTAGCAATACTGAGTACCTATTGGCCTACTGGCTGTTTTTACTGAATTTTGTTGGGGGTGGGGGGATGTCAGGTCAGGCATCGCTGATCTATGTGTTTTTCTTCTTGCTGTTGACTTTATGAATTGCTGAGTGCCTTGCACCTGCACTTGGTGCGTGCTTTCTCCCTTTGCACAGGTTGACTTCTCAGTTCATCAGCTGTTTGCCTTGCTGGTTGGGAGCTTTGTAGATTCATGTACTCCCACTGTTTATTTGTGCTTTGGTTCTTTGCTTTTGGTGCCATCCAAAGCGTTTTACCAAGACTAGTATCAGGGGGCTTTCCCTCCATTTTCATCAGGATATTGGTTGTTTCAGGCCCTGTGTTTAAGCCTCCAGTTTGCCCCGACTTGACCTTTGTGGATGAGTGTTTGATCTTTTCCATTTGGATAGCTAGTTTTCCTGGCACCATTTGTTGAAAAGGTGCTTTCCCTTTTGTTCAGTCTTAGAGTCTTTATCAAGGGTGAGGTGACAGTGCATGGGATTGTTAGGATGGGGTGCTTGGTTTCTCTGTAGGGGTTCTCTTCTGTTCCATTGGTCTCCATGCCTTGCTTCTGTCTGGATATAGTGCTGTCTTGATTGTTGTAGCTATACACTATACTGTGAAACCAGGTAGTGTGAATGAAGCATTGTTTTTCTTTTGATTGCTTTCACACTATTTGGTCTTTGGGTTCTCTATGAATTTTAAGATTGCTCTGTAAATTTCTATGAAACATATCATTGGAATTTTAATAGGGATTGTATGGATAGTATATGCCTTTAAACAATGTCAATTCGTCGTCCATAAACATGGGATATCTTTCCATTTGTGCCATGCTTAGGGTCTTACGTTTCAGTGTAATCTGGTCACTTACATTTATATACTATTTTACTCTCGGATGCTGTCTATAAACAGGATTGCTTTCTTAGGTTTTCTTTCAGTTTGTTTTTAGTGTAAGGAAACAATGGTTTTTTGTTTGTTTTGTTTGTTTTTTGCTGTCTGTCCACTGATTCTATCTACTACTTGCCATTTATTCTTTTAACTTTATTTGCTATATATTTAATAAACTCATTCATTACAAAACAAACAAAAGAAACAATGGTTTTGTGCATTTTTTTTTTATCTTGTAACCATACTGACTTGTGTACTTATTTTTAGTTGTGGAATCTTTAGGGTTTTCTGTATTGAGCTTCTTCCTTGGACTTCTGCTTTTGTTATAAATTTTACACTTATGCTTTATTTTTAAAACTATCTCATTTTTTACTAGCCAGGGTGTCTTGAACACAGTACAAGCCTTAGATTCTGGCTGCTTAAGGTGCTGCTTTCGAGCAAGGGTACTTTCTCACTTTTGCCCACATTAGGTTGCTTTGGAGGGGGTGTTAAATATTATTTCTTAGATTTCCTTGTTGTCTAAGGGAAGGTTAGTCTAATTATATTTCTTTGCCATTACCTGGTTATTTCATGGAAAAGAATTTTGTATATTTTTACTTTTTCCGTTTTTGATAGTGTGAGCTCTTACCTAAACCTTCCTCTTATTTAATCAGTACTTTAGACTATCGGCACGATTTATTATTATTTGGCCAAGTTTCCGTGAATCTTATGTGACTGGAAATATTTGGAAACCACAGATATCAAAAAATTTTGGTATTTATAGTGTTAAGGCTGAAAAATCACTGTTGCATTTGAGATCTTCTGATAGTCAATATTACATAGCAAAGGGCTCTTTTGCTTAAACATTTTTTTTTTTTTTTTTAAAAGAAAATCCCTATAATCAATGTATCAGTCAGGCCATTTCTCTATGTTCCTTCTTTGGGTACTACTTACCCATATTCCTTCAAATGTTACACTGAAGTCTGTCTCGTCTGTGTTTTCCATTATTGTATTGCTTGGAGCCTTCATGCTACCAGTGATATGAATATGAAAATGAGAATTGAAGAGCTGCCCAAATGCATTATTATTATATTGTTTAGAATGTGATTGTGTGCTACACTGTCTCCCTGGATTCCTACTTACATGTATCATGTTTTTCCAGAGTAGTTTAAAAACTTTATAAAGTTACAATTTTGGTAGTTTTTATTATGTTCTATCTTGTAACCTTTAATAGGTATTGACTGAAATCTTTGTGCTTTTTATTTTAAAACTAAATTTATTTATAAAAGCAGATTTAGGTTTTTGACAAAATTAGGCAGCAAGAGCAGAGAATCCTCAAATATTGCCAGGGCCTCCCTCAATAACTTCCCTTCATATCACATTTGGTGCAACCAGTGACACACACACACACACACACACACACACCCCACCCCAGCACATACACACACCAGTGATTATTATAGAAAGTCCACATTACCTTAGTGTTCCTGCTTGCCATCCTGCGTTCTATGGGTTTGGAGATTTGAGTCCTTGTTGGGAAGGCCTGTTGCTTTGGGGTCGGTGGAGAAATCACACAGGACTACATGGCAGAGGAAGCCACTCCCCTTGTGGCAGCCCAGAAGGGGAAGGAAAGGCAGAAAGGACAGACTATTGTCCTAATATCTTTTTTCAAGGGCATGCCCCAGTGACTAATTGCATTCCTTAAGCCAGCCCTACTTTCTCCTACTCCCCAGTAGCATCAGGCTCTGGGAACCAAGCCTAAAACACCTAGGTCTTTGGGGAACATTATGACCCAGACCATAACAGACAAAATGTTTGCTGCAGTAGGTAATCCTCAGTGGTTTATGTATCTACTTATTTCCTTCTCCCAGCCCTCATGATCCCTATTTAAAATCAACAACAATAAAACCCACAAACAAAACCAAAAAAATCCATCCTTTTCCAAGTATTATATAATTGGAACTGTATAGTATTTATCTTTTCTAGTAATAATGTATTTAAGGCTTCTCCATGTTTTTTCATGTCTTGATGTCTGGATCTGCTGTAGTTAATCAATTTCTGAAGGGATGCCGTGATTACTTCCAAGTGTTGGCAGTGTTTATGAAACTACTATAGTGTTCGCGTTCTACTTTTGTTGTTGTTGCCATTTATACAGGGCCTTTCTCACTGTGTGGCTCAAGCTAGTCTCAAACTCACTGACCCAGGCTGACCTTAAGTTCACCATCCTCTCACCACAGCCTCCTAAGTGCTGGGAGACACCATACTCATGTCTTTAAACTGTCTTTTATGTGTACACGTTTTTAGCTCACTTGGACAACTAATGAGTAAATGCTACCTTATATGCATAAGGTGTGTTTGGTTTTGTAAGAAAGTGCCAGTTGTGTAAAGGGGTTAGATCATTTGCACTTTCAATAGCAAAGAATGTGAATTCCTGTTGTTCTAGTGTATCCTTGCTAGCATCTGGTATCAATCTTCTGAATGTTAACCATTCTAATAGGTATTTAAGGTAACTATCTCATTGTTTTAATTTACTTTTCTCTAAGGACAAAGGATGATGACTATCTTGTGGGAAGATTGTTTTCCATGTGTATTTCTTGCTTGATGATTGTTGAGATCTTTTGCCCAATTTTTAATTGGGTTGTTTTGTTACTGAATTTTATGTTTGTGTATTTTTTTTATAGTAGTTTGTTATTAACTGTTTGTAAACATGTCCCTACTCTGTGCCTTCTGTCCTCATTCTTTCTTAATAGCATTTTCACAAAACAGTTTGTAATTTTAATGAATTATGAAACATTTGCTGTAGATATTGACCTTTGGAGGAAGTCATTGCTGTATCTGAGGTCATCTAGATTTTTACTGTGCTGTATTCCAGGAATTTCACACTTTACACATAGGATTTTGGTTTATTTTGAATTCTTGAGAATTGTAATAAGGAATGAATCTTGATAAACTTTTGTGAATTGATTTGCATTATTTATTTATTTATTTATTTATTCATTCATTCATTCATTCATTTTTACACTCCAGATTTTATTATTTCCCTCCTGGTCCACCCCCTACCCCCCTGACTGTTCCACATCCCATACCTCCTCCTTGCCCCCCCCCTCCATGAGGATGTCACCACCCCACCAGACCTCTAAACTTCCTGGGGCTTCCAGTCTCTTGAGGGTTAGGCACATCTTCTCTGACTGAACCAAGACCTGAGAGTCCTCGGCTGTATATGTATGTGTTGGAGGCCTCATCTCAGCTGGTGTTTGCTGCCTGGTTGGTGATCCAGTGTCTGAAAGATCTCAGGGGTTCAGGTTAGTTGAGACTGCTGGTCCTCCCTACAGGGTTGCCCTCCTCCTCAGCTTCCTCCAGCTTTCCCCTAATTCAACCAGAGGGGTCAGCAGCATTGGTTGGGTGCACACATCTGCATCTGACTCTTTGAGCTGCTTGTTGGGCAGATGCTTCAGTTGCTTTTGGAGGTCCCCTTTTGTGAACACCCCATAGCCTCGTTGGTCAGGTGTTAGGGCTCCCCCTTGAACTGGATCCCACTTCGAGCCTGTCGCAGGACCTTCTTTTCTCAGGTTCTTCTCCATTTCCATCCCTGCATTTCTTTCAGACAGGAAGAATTATGGGTCAGAGCTTTGGCTGTGGAATAGCAACCCCATCCATCACTTGATGCCCTGTCTTTCTGCTGGAGGTGGGCTCAACAAGTTCCCTCTCCCCATTGTTGGACATTTCATCTAAAGGCCCTCCCTTTGAGTCCTGAGAGTCTCTCACCTCCCAGCTCTCTGGTACATTCTGGAGGCTCTTCCCGAGGTTGCCATTCTTTCTACTGGCCCTTAGGGCTTCAGTCCTTTTCTCCGACCCAATACCAGATAATGTTTTCTTCTCTCTCTCCCCAGTCCCCTTTCCCTCCCAATTCCCTCCCCCCCTCCATTTGTGGTTGCTTTTTTCTCCCTCCTAAGTGGAACTGAGGCATCTTTACTTGGGCCCTTCAACTTATTGACCTTTTTGAATTCTGTGGACTGTACCTTGGGTATTCTGTAATTTTTTTCGGGGTGGGGGCTAATATTCACTTATTACTGAGAACATACTATGCATGTCCTTTTGGGTCTGAGTTATCTCACTCAGGATATTTTCTAGTTCCATCCATTTGCCTGCAAAACTCAGGATGTCCTCATTCTTAATAGCTGAGTAGTATTCCATTGGGTAAATGAACCATACTTTCTATATCCATTCTTCTGTCGTGGGACATCTGGGTTGTTTCTAGCTTCTGGCTATCACAAATAAGGCTGCTATGAACACAGTAGAAGACATACCCCTGTGTCATGGTGGGGCATCTTTTGGGTATATTCCCAAAAGTGGTATTTCTGGATCCTTAGTAGGTCTATTTCCAATTTTCTGAGGAACCTCCCAAGTTGATTTCTAGAGTGGTTATACCAGTTTGTAATCCCACCAGCAAGAGGAGTGTTCCTCTTTCTCCATGTCCTTGACAACATGTGTTGTCACCAGAGGTTTTGATCTTAGCCATTCTGATTGGTGTAAGTAAGGTGGACTCTTAGGGTTGTTTTGATGTGCATTTCCCTGATGACTAAGAACTTTGAACATTTCTTTAAGTGCTTCTCAGCCACTCAAGATTCCTCTGTTGTGAACTCTGTTTAGTTCTGTACCCCGTTTTTTGATTGGGGGTTTTTGTGGTTAGCTTCTTGGTTCTTTATATATTTTGAATTTTAGCCCTCTATCAGATGTGAGGTTAGTGAAGATTTTTTTCCCAATCTGTAGGATGCTACTTTGTCTTATTGACTATGTCCTTTGCCTTACAGAAGCTTTCCAGTTTTATGAGGTCCTATTTATCAATTTTTGATCTTAGAGCATGAACCATTGGAGTTGTGGTTAGAAAAATTTCCCCCACCCCCCAGGGTTGGGGATTTAGCTCAGTCAGTGGTAGAACGCTTGACTAGCAAGTGCAAGGCCCTGGGTTCGGGCCCCAGCTCCGGAAAAAAAGAAAATTAAAAAAAAAAAAAGAAAAAAGAAAAATTTCCCCCGTGCTAATGAGTTCAAGACTCTTTCCCAATTTCTCTTTATTAGATTGAGTGTATCTGTTTTTTTATGTTGAGGTCCTTGATCCACTTGGACTTGAGTTTTGTGCAAGGTGACAAATATGGATCTATTTTTATTTTTATGCATGCAGACAGCCAGTTAGACCAGCACCATTTATTGAAGATGCTTGATTTCCATTTATTCTAGCACTGTGTTTCCTTTGCTCATTGACAATGATGAGTTGACTGTGTGAGTCTGTCTCTAGGCTCTCTGTGCAGTTTCTGTGTGATCAACTTGTCCATTTCTTTCTGCACGTTCACTGTGGCTTTACAGTGGTAAGTCTGAACTTAGCGTTAGCACTCCAGCAATCTTCATCGTTCTTTGTCTACAAACTCTTCATCTAAAGTGTACAGCTCATTTGTGGGCAGCCCCCAAATAGCTACTGGGATTTGGGCTAGGATTGCAGTGTCTTTGTACATTTAACAAGGAAGAATTGATATCTCTGCAGTATTGACCCTCCCTATCCATTAATATGAACTATTTATTTATTCTTTGATATCTTTCATTAGTGTATAATATTTCTTTTTTAACTGATTTTTTACTTTTATTGGATATTTTTTAATTTACGTCTTAAATGTTATTCCCAGTTTCCCCTCCAGAAACCAACTATCCCATCCCCCCTTCCCCTGCTTCTATGAGGGTGCTCCCCCACTCACCCATCCACTCCCACCTCACTGCACTAGCATTATCCTACACTGGGGCATTGAGCCTTCATAAGACCAAGGGCCTCTCCTCCCATTGATACCCAACAAAGCCATCCTCTGCTACATATGCAGCTGGAGCCATGGGTTGCTCCCTCTGTACTCTTTAGTTGCTGATTTAGTCCTTGGGAGCTCAGGGGTGTCTGGTTGGTTGATATTGTTGTTCTTCCTATGGGATTGCAAACTACCTCGGCTACCTCAGTCCTTTCTCTAACTCCTCCATTGGGGACTTGTTGTTGTAAAAATATAAAAAATAAAAAAAGTAGGGTTGTCTTTTATCCCACTAGGATCAGCACAACAGTGCCCCAAGATATCTGCTGGATTTCTTGCCAGAAGCACACATTCCAATTCCGTGGCAGCCCAGACTAGCTGCCCCACACTCCATTACACTCCATCTACACATGAAAGAGCACACAACACAATAACCTTAGATCTAATTGATAAGATATAATTGCCCACCTAAACATACAAAGCCCAGTACCATCCATCCCTTAAGAACATTCATAACAACCTGTAAACACACAGAGTGGAATCTTAACGTCACCCGCCATGGCTTCTCACCCTCTCCCTCCTATCTCCCTTCCTTTCCGTTCCAGTCTCCTCCTCTTCCTTCTCATCCAATGACAGGCCTCTTTCTATCTTGTACCTGCACCTCACCTGTATTTTACAAATTCAATAGGAAGAGGGTTCTGGTGAAGTCACTGAGTCCTGAGTATGTGACTAGACAGCTGTCCTTGTGGCAGTGGAATTAGCATCAAAATACAGATAACTCAAACCACAACATTTCCCCCTTTTTGTCCAGTTAAAAGGCCTTTTCACTTATATATAAATTGAGTACAATTATTACCATTCTATAATTTATAAAACATATGATATATTCAACACCCAGTCTATCAATTTTGTCCATTAACTAAAGCACCTTGTCATCTGTCCTAAAAGACTATAATTCTCTACCTGACTTATATCTTGGTTTGAGATCATATACCATCTGAAAAACCACCCTTTCAAATTTATTACCTTTTTAAATGTTAAATAGCTTGGTTTGTCTATAAGACTACCAGTCTTCAACCACGTCAGAAATCTTTGAATGACCAAATATCTATACACATAGGAAGACTAATACGGCTTCCAGAACTGAGAGGTTGTAGAGACAAATCTCCACTAGCACAGTCCTCTGTTAGCAACATGTGAGTGTAAGTCTTTAGCCTTCTGGCCCAAAATCAACTGACATACTGTTGAAATGTAGTTTTTTAAGGGCTGATCACCCTGTCTTGGCAGGGTTTATCAGTCAACTATTTTGTATAATTTGTCTTTGCAGATGAAACAGGCAGTTTTGTCCAGTGGCCGCCTAGCCACAAAGTATTGCATCACCTGGAAGTAGAGATATTCAAATTCTTTATTAAATCCACCAAAGGGGAACTGTTAGGAGCAGATATGTCTCAACAAAAGATAAATAACTTTAAATCTCAAATTTTGGCGGTTGGGGATTTAGCTCAGTGGTAGAGCGCTTGCCTAGGAAGCGCAAGGCCCTGGGTTCGGTCCCCAGCTCTGAAAAAAAGAACCAAAAAAAAAAAAAATCTCAAATTTTGTGGATTTCTAACATTTTTGAAAACCATCTATCTATATAAAGTAACTTGGACTTTTGTCTTTATATCTTAATATTATCTTGAAAGTAGTCTCACAAAGTCAGAGCCATGAATTTGTTATTTGGCCCTTAACTCACATGTGTAATCAACTCAGAAGTTTGTAATGACATCATTAGAAGGACTGGCTCTAAACCTTGTACTTTTAAACTTTTTTTGACAAATTCTATACCAAAGCAAAGATATGATTTTATCTTAGTTACCAAATGAGATTATGACTGTACAACTCAATCTAGCTAATTACTCCCTGTTAAATTACAACCAACTTTAAATTCCTCATAAAAACAACTTTAGAATAACTGCTTTCAGCCCCCCAAAAGTCCAGGGAATTGGGGTGACAACTCCTTCATAACTTCTTCAAGCTGTACATGGGCATTGAGATCCTTAGGGGGTAGAGAGTAGGAAGAATGAAGCAAATGCTGTAGCCAATGTGTCCTGACTGGACCCAGCTGAAAGTCCTTGAGACCAGGAATCCAAGTAGACACACTCTGTAAAATATAACTCTCAAGGCAAAAGTTTAGAATCGAGATAACTTTTGGACAAAGTACGGAGCAGAGACTGCCTCACCTGGGGGATCCAATCCATATGCAGACACCAAACCCAGACAATATTTCAGATTCCAAGAAGTGCATGCTGACAGGAGCCTGATATAGCTGTCTTCTGAGAAGCTCTGCCAGAGCCTGACCAATACAGAGGGAGATGCTCACAGCCAAACATTGGACTGAAAACAGGGTCCCTGTTGTGGTTTGCCTTGGAGTTATCAGTGTTTTGATGCTAATTCCACTGTCCCAAGGACAGCTGTCTAGTCACATACTCAGGACTCAGGTGACTTCACCAGAACCTTCTCCCCATTGAATTTATAAAATATAGGTGAGGGGCAGGTACAGAATAGAAAGAGGCCTGTCATTGGAGGAGAAGGAAGAGGAGGAGACTGGAACGGAAAGGAAGAGAGACAGGGAGAGGGTGAGAAGCCATGGCGGGTGACGTTAAGATTCCACTCTGTGTGTTTACAGGTTGTTATGAATGTTCTTAAGGGATGGATGGTACTGGGCTTTGTATGTTTAGGTGAGCAATTATATCTTATCAATTAGATCTAAGGTTATTGTGTTGTGTGCTCTTTCATGTGTAGATGGAGTGTAATGGAGTGTGGGGCAGCTAGTCTGGGCTGCCACGGAATTGGAATGTGTGCTTCTGGCAAGAAATCCAGCAGATATCGACGCACTGAGGTGCTGATCCTAGTGAGATTAAAGACAACCCTACTTTTTAAAATTTTTTTTTTTTATATTTTTACAACAACAGATGGTCCCATGTGTTGATTCTTGATCTTATAGCATGTTCTATTCAGGAAGTTTTCCCCAGTGCCCATGTGCTTGAGGCTCTTCCCCACTTTTCTATTAGTTTCAGTGTATCTGGTCTTATGTGGAGGTCCTTGAGTCACTTGGACTTGAGCTTTGCAAAAGGAAAAAAGAATGGATCAATTTGCATTCTTCTACATGCTGACCACCAGTTGAACCAGCGCCATTTGTTGAAAAAGCTGTCTGTTTTCCACTGGGTGGTTTTAGCTCCTTTGTCAAAGATCAAGTGACCATAGGTGTGTGGGTTCATTTCTGGGTCTTCTATTCTATTCCATTGATCTACCTGCCTGTCTCTGTACCAATACCATACAGTTTTTATCACTATTGCTCTGTAATATAGCTGGAAGTTAGGGATGGTGATTCCCCCAGAAGTGTTTTTATTGTTGAGAATAGTTTTCACTATCCTGGGTTTTTTGTTATTCCAAATGAATTTGCAAATTGTTCTTTCTAACTCTGAAGAATTGAGTGGGAATTTTGATGGGAATTGCATTGAATCTGTAGATTGCTTTAGGCAAGATGACCATTTTTACTATATTAATCCTACCAATCCATGACCATGGGAGATTTTTCCATCTTCTGAGATCTTTCTTCAGAGACTTGAAGTTCTTGTCATATAGATCTTTCACTTGCTTGATTAGAGTCACACCACAATATGTAATATTATTTGGGGCTATTGTGAAGGGTGTCATTTCCCTAATTTCTTTCTCAGCCTGTTTATCCTTTGAGTAGAAGAAGGCTACTGATTTGTTTGTATTAATTTTATATCAGCCACTTTGCTAAAGTTGTTTATCAGGTTTAGGAGTTCTCTGGTGGAATTTTTGGGGTCACTTAATTATACTATCATATCATCTGCAAATAGTGATATTTTGACTTCTTCCTTTTCAATTTGTATCTTTTTGACCTCCCTTTGTTGTCTGATTGCTCTGGCTAGGACTTTGACTACTATATTGAATAAGTAGGAAGAGAGTGGGCAGCCTTGTCTAGTACCTGATTTTAATGGGATTGATTCAAGTTTCTCTCCATTTAGTTTGATGTGGGCTACTGGTTTACTGTATATTATTTGCTTTTATTATGTGTAAGTATTGAATTTCTGATCTTTCCAAGACTTTTAACATGAAGGGGTGTTGAATTTTGTGAAATGCTTTCTCAGCATCTAATGAGATAATCATGTGGTTTTTTTTGATGTGTTCTTGGATTCTGTTTGCAAGAATCTTTATTAAGTATTTTGTAATTGATATAAGCAAAATTGGTCTGAAGTTCTCTTTCTTTGTTCGGTCTTTGTGTGGGTTAAGTATAAGTATAATTGTGGTTTCATAGAATGAATTGGATAGCATTCCTTCTGTTTCTGTTTTGTGGAATAGTTTGCAGAGTATTGGTATTAGGTTGTCTACAAAAGTCTGATAGATTCAGCACTAAACTCCTCTGGTCCTGAGTTTTATTTTTTTGGTTTTTTTTTTGTTTGTTTGTTTTGTTTTTTTGTTTTTTTGTTTTTTGTTTTTGGTTGGGAGACTTTTAATGACTGCTTCTATTTCTTTAGTAGTTATGGGACTGTTTAGTTAGTTTATCTGATTCTGATTTAACTTTGGTACCTTGTATCTGTCTAGAAAATTGTCCATTTCATTCAGATTTTCCAGTTTTCTTGAGTATAGGCTTTTGTAGTAGGATCTGATGATTATTTGGATTTCCTCAGTTTCTGTTGTTATGTCTCCCTTTTCATTTCTGATTTTGTTAATTTGGATACTGTTTGATACAATGTAAAACTAAATGGAGAGAAATTGGAAGCAATCTCACTAAAATCAGGGACAAGAAAAGCCTGCCCACTTTCCCCTTATATATTCAATATAGTGCTCAAAAGTTCTAGCCAGAGCAACTAGGCAACAGATGCAGATCATAGGGATACAAATTGGAAAGGAGGAACTGAAGATATCACTGTTTGCAGGTGATGTGACAGTATACATAAGTGACCCCAAAAATCCACTAGAGAACTCCTCCAGGTGATAAACAACTTCAGCAAAGTGGCTGAATATAAAGTTAACTCGAACAAATCAATGGCCTTCCTCTACTTAAAGGATAAATGGGCTGAGAAATAAATTAGGGATTCAACATCATTTATAATACTCACAAATAATATAAAATATCTTGGTGTGACTCTAACCAAGCAAGTGAAAGATCTGTATAATTAGTACTTTGAGTCTCTGAAGAAAGACATCTAAGAAGACCTCAGAAGATGGAAAGATCTTCCATGCTTATGAATCGGCAGGATTAACATAGTAAAAATAGCCATCTTACCATAAGCAATCTACAGATTCAACACAATCCCCTTCAAAGTTCCAACTCAATTCTACACAGAGATAGAAAGAGCAATTCTCAAATATATCTGGAATAACAAAAAAACCTAGGAGCAAAAACTATTGTCAACAATAAAAGAACTCCTGGAGGAATCACCATCCTGGAACTCAAGCTGTACTTCAGAGCTATAGTGATAAAAACCTCATAGTATCGGTACAAAGAGAGGTAGGTAGGTCAATGGATAGAATTGAAGACCCAGAAATGAACCCATACACCTATGGTCGCTTGATCTTTGACAAAAAAGCCAAAACCATCCAGTGGAACAATGTCTGCATTTTCAACAAATGTTCAACTGGCACGTAGAACAAAGCTCATCCTTGTACAAAGCTCAACTCCTAGTGGATCAAGGACTTCACAAAATAACAGACACAGTGAAACTAATAGAAGAGAACGTAGGAAAGAATCGAATACATTGTCACAGGGGGAAATTTCTTTAACCGCACATCAATGGCTTATGCTCTAAGGTCAACAATTGACAAATGGTACCTCATAAAATTGCAAATTGCAAAGGACACTGTCAATAGGACAAAACATCAATCCACAGAATGGGAAAAGCTCTTTACCAACTCTACATCTGATAGAAGGGTAACATCCAAAATATACAAAGAACTCAAGAAGTCAAACTCTAGAGAACCAAATAACCAACTTTATTAAAATATGGGGTATAGAACTCAACAAAGAATTCTCAACTGAGGAATATCGAATGGCTGAGAAGCACCTAAAGAAATGTTCAACATCTTTAGTCATCAGGGAAATGCAAATCAAAACAACTCAGATTCTATCTCACACCAGTCAGAATGGCTAAGGTCAAAAACTCAGATGCTGGCCAGGATGTGGAGAAAGAGGAACACTCCTCCATTGTTGGTGGGATTGCAAGCTGGTACAACCACTCTGGAAATCAATCTGGAGGTTCCTTAGAAAATTGGTTCCTTAGTTCTACCTAAGGACCCAGCTATATATACCCCTCCTGGGCAAAAGCCAAAAGATACTCTAATGTATAATAAGGATACATGCTTAACTGTGTTCATAGCAGCCTTATTTATAATAGCTAGAGCTGGAAACAATCTAAAATGTCCCTCAACAGAGGAATGGATACAGAAAATGTGGTACATTTACACAATGGAATACTACTCAGCTATTAAAAACATTGATTTTATGAAATTTGCAGGCAAATGGATGGAACTTATAAATATCATCCTAAGTGAGGTAATCCGGTCAGAAAAGAACACACATGTCATATACTCCCTGATAAGTGGATATTAGCTGAAAAAAAGTTTGGAATACCACGATACCAAAGTGTGGATGCTACAGTCCTACTCAAAAGGGGGAGGAAAATAATCTCCAGAGGTAGATTGAGAGAGGTCTGGGAGAAAGAGAGGAGAAGGAAGGAAAAAAGGAGGGGCAGTTCAGATATGGGAGAAGATGGAGAAGTACAAAGGGTCAGGAATTTGAAAGTAGTGTAGCAGTGGGAGAAGGGAAACTAGTGAAAACCACTAAAAGGTCCCAGATGCTAGGGATCTAAGAGGTTCCCAGGACCCAATATGAAGGACATTAGCCAAAATACCCAACAAAGGGGAGATAGAAACTGTAGAGACTATATCCAGTTGATATCCAGTTGATAGGCACCCACCCACCTCACAAATATTAATCCAGAATTGCTCCTGTCAAGAAGAAATGCAGAGACAGAGTTTGGAGAAGAGTCTGAAGGAAAGGCCATCTAGATACTGCCCCACCTAGGGATCCATCCCATCTGCTGACACCAAATGCAGTCACTACTGTTGATGCCAAGAAGTGCTTGCTGACAGCAGCCTGGTACAGCTGTCTCATGAGAGGCTCTACCAGAGCCTGACCAATACAGATGAGGATGCAAACAGCCAAACAAGCAGGAACCCCAATGGAGAAGTTAGGGCAAAGATTGAAGGAGCTGAAGGGGTTTGCAACCCCATAGGAAGAACAACACTATCAACCAACCAGACCCCCCAAAACTCCCAGGAACTAAACCACCAACCAATGAGTACACATGGGCGGACCTATGACTCCAGCTAGATGTGTAGCAGAGAATGACCTAATCTGTCATCAGGGGGAGAGGAACCCCTTGGTCCTGTGGGACATCAATGACCCAGTGCAGGGGAATGCTAGGGCTCTAAGGTGGGAGTGGGTGGGCAGGTCGGGGAGCACCCTCATAAAGGCAGGGGAGAGGGAGAATAGATAGGGGGATTGTGGATGGGAAAATTAGAAGGGGGATAACATTTGAAATGTAAATAAATGAAATAACCAATAAAAAGATGCTTTTTGGGGGCCTTTATTGATATAATTTTTCTTTAGTTTATTTGACTTTTGAATGTTGAATTAGTCTTGAATGACTATGATATAATCCACTTGGCCGTGGTACATGGTTCCTTGTTAGATTCAGTTTGCTGATATTTTATTGAGGAACTTTGCATCTAAATTCTTGAGAGGCTCTAGTCTGCTAATTTTTGGTTTTTCTGTAGTAGTTTTGTCTGGTTTGGGTAGGTTACTGTTGGACTCACAAAATGAATTAGGAAAGATCCCAATCCCTTGTCTCTCTGTCTTAGGGAAGGTTATAGAGAACTGACATAATTTCTTTTTTAAATATTTGGCTTAATTCACCTATGAACATAGTTAGACATGGTTCTATTTTGGAAAGTCACAAATCTAGCTCATTCAGTGGATGCATGCATAACATCTTGCTTTTCTTTGGTAACTTATGTGAGCTATTGAAGGTGGATGGTTTGACATTTGCAACAGCTTAAAATATTTCCAGTACATTCTATAAATAATAGCTTGTATGTTTCTGTGATATACTAATAACTTCAAATATACTTATTTTCTTCCAGCCCAGTGTGTTAATTGTAACATACAAGGAACCAGCTAAATCATCTGCTCAGTTTGGATCTTACACACAAGCTGAATGGAGGCCGGACAGTACCATGATAGCAGTGTCAGTAAGTAGACCTTTCACATTGCTGTTTTTGTTTAAGGAATCCTAAAGTTGCATTTAAATGGGATTTTCTAAGATGAGTTCATGTTAGTCTTTCACACACATAGTATCTTTGTGATATAAAGCTATACTGATTTCTGTGGCCTGTGCTACCCTACTCTGTCCCCTTGCAGCCACTGTTTTCTTTTTTTGTTAACTTTATCCCTTCCGCTGTCCCCAAACAACACTTGTGTCCCTCTCTTTGTAATCTTCTGAGCCAGCCCCTTTCTAGTCTGTGGAATGTCATGTTGACTGGGCTGGTCATCTGAAAATGTTCCAGATGACCAAAAGTATCAAGTAGTTCTGTACTTCTTGTAGCAGAGTTGCAGACCTCACAGACCCTGCCCTTAACCTCTGAGCCACCTCTCCAGTCCCAGTTGTTCAATTCTTGATGAATTATCAAATTGTATAGTACTGCTGTTATAGTTTATTTGAAGTGCCAGTGCTGAGTGTGAAAAGCTGAGAATTACTCTGTGTGCACAGCCTGTATAGAGTATCTCCAGATTTATAAAATACTCAAAGAAGTTAAGAAAACTAATTATTAGTTCAGAACAAACTTAAGTAGATTCCACTAAGAAGGGCATTAATTGAAAGCAAAAATAACATATGAAACAGAAAGGACATAGTTGGACAGATTCTGAGGATTGTGAAACTCAGACTTTTAAGCCCATGTTGGTTGCTTTTAGTTTTCGTCACAGATAAGAGCTCAATGTTTAGACTAGTGTTGCCCGACAGCTGTTTGATGGCTTAGTGGTGGTAAAGTTTTGTTGTAAACTTTTTTAGCTTTGGCTGAAGTTAACATTGTTTTGAATACAAAGAGTTACCTTCTCCTTAACAGGGAATGGATGACTTTGGGAAATAGCTGGTTTTTGTGTGTGCTGGGATTATTAAACCTGGGGCAACACACATGCCAACTCTACCACTAAGTTATACCCTGCATGTAAAACAGCTTTTGCTATAGATTTGAGAAACAGTTGAATTCAGTCTGAAACTGACATGTGAACAGCCCCATGTAGGAAACTGATGCATTGTGAAGTAATTTCAGTGACACTAGCAACATTGTTTGAATCATATGTAGTGTCAGACTGCTTTCAATGCTTCTAATACTTTCAGAGGTCAGGAAGAAAATCTGTACCCCACATGGAATTCTCAGGAAATCAATTTTCTGAGTTCATACCACAATTCAAACAGCATTCTTACAACCTTGATACAAATGTAAAAACCTGGTAGCTTACAGGGCAGCTTTTATACAAAAATTTTTTTGTAAAAAATTTTTTTCGTTGTGCAAAAGAGAAGCTTCTACTGTTCATTGGATTACACACACCTATAATCCCAGCACTTGAGGGGCTAAGGCTCAATTATTGCAAGTTCAAAATAAACCTGGGCTACATAGCAGGGTCCAATCCAGCCAGGGCTAAATATTTAGCAAGAGCAAGACTGTGGGGTGGGGGAGCTCATATGAAGAGATCTTTTAGATGTGAATGTGTAAATTATCATTACTGGCAAACATTAATAAAGCTTTGCATTCAGTTTGATCACTAGGAATAATAGCATTAAAGCCCAATTAACCAAACTTTTAGCCCCTTAAAAAGAATTATATTCTTACTGAAGTGGATGTGTATCAGACTGTGACAATTATAAAAATTCTTCTGTTCTGATCATAGCTTTTAATTTTTTTGTAATTTGGAAACTCTTGACATCTTAGATCTTTGTTTTCACTGGAAAAATCGCCTTTTCCTCTGTTTCTCTGAGAGCCACGTACCAAATAAAGATCATCCTTACCTGCCAATGGCTTCACTCATTTCTTCCCATGTGATTTGGGCTTTTTATTGCTGTGGTGATAAAACACCATAGCCAAAAGACAGAGGAAAGGCTTTGTTTGATCACCAAGAGAAGTTGCCGCAGGAACTGAAACAGGAGCCGAGGAGGAGTGCTGCTTACTGACTTGCTCCTTATGGCTTGTTCAGCCTGCTTTCTTAAAGCAACCAGGATCCCCTGCCCAGGGCTAGCACTGCCTTCAGGGAGCCTCCCCACATCAACCACTAGCTAAGATGTGCTATTAACTTACCTTCAGCTCAGGCTTAAGGAGGCTTTTTTTTTTTTCAATTGACAGTCCTCTTCACAGAGTACGCAAGCCTGTGACAAGATGATGTAAAACTAAGTAGGCCACCATGTAAACCAAGGCAGGTTTCCCCCTTTCTTCTCTACTTCCTGGAAGACTCTGATCCTTCCTTTGGTGTGGCATGTTTGTATAACTTCCTCCCCAAACTGTAAAAGGCAAACTCTCTGTTCTATGGCAGGTGTCTCCTGACCTGGTGACCTCACCACACTTCAACCACAGCAACAATGATAGGTCCATGACCTCTGTAGCTCAGTGATCATATCTACGCTTGTTGATTGAATGGTTTTGATTGGCTACACAGAGAAACCCTACTTCAAAAATCCAAAATAAATAAAGAATTTCAATACCTGGACTTGCTCAGTGATGATTTTGTTTGTTTGTTTGTTTGTTTAACATATCCTTTATTTCCTGTGGTTGTGAATTACTTTACAGTTTCTTTGTATGGGTTTTAAATTTTAGTGAATATTATTGTAACTCTTAAAAAAAAGTTCTCCCAGCTTTCCAAGGTTGGGTTTGGTTTTATTTTCACTAAAGCTTCCTATTATAACATTGTTTCTCCTCTACCTCTGGGTCCCAGAGGCAGAGCCACTCTCTCACAGGAGTCACCTAACACCATTGGAAATATATTTACATTGCAATTCATAACAGTAGGAAAATTGTAGTTATGAAGTAGCAATAAAAATAATTTTATGGTTGGGGGTCACCACAACATGAGGAACTGTACTAGGAAGATTGGGAACCACCTTCCCCAATCATTTCTTCCTGTGTGTGCATTCACTGTAGCTTCTCTTCTCTTGGTAGCCAGTTACCTAAGACTTTAAATCTTATAAGGAGGTACTCAGTGATAAACTTGCCCAGAAACCACCTCAGCACCTGGAAATACACTCCACCCCTCCTTGGTAATCAGAAGTGTCAAGTTATGGTGAACAAATATTGCCCACCCTTACCCCAGTCAGACACTTAGGACAAGAGTTGACCAAATGTGGATAGCTAAAATGGATAGAACTGACCAACTCCATCAAGCTCTTTCCTGTGTGGTATAAGTGTTCCACTTAGATTGAGAGTTTGATGTCATTATTTTAGCTCAATCTTGTCAAGTTTGATAGGTGAGTTTTTTTCTTTTAGAATTTTTGTGCAGTCTTCCATGATGTAACCCTCTCTAATCTTAAGGAAAGTTTGAGGTAACTGTTACTAATTGTAGTTGAAATATATGAATAAAAAAGAAGGCTCCAGTGGTAAAATACTCTCTAGAGTATGTGTTAAGTAGGTTGTGTGAGTGTTGGAGTCAGTTTTATAAACACATGGGGAACATTTTCCCTATAGAGGTTTCAAGGAAATTTTACCCAGTGTTTAATTGGCTTTCGCTTACTTTTCCTTCTTGACTTTTTTGAACAACCATTAGACTTATTTTGATATAAAAATTCAAATTCTTTTGTCCTGGGTCAGTTGGGATTTATCTTAGAAATAAAATCTTAGCTGCTCAGTTTTAGTCTGGAATGGAGGGCAGGCAAAGGTACAGTGTCTTAAGACTCTGCACCGTTAGCTGTGAGGTTTGCAGCAATGCGCACCTCACGTATGGAAGGAAAGAGATAGATGGTGGGAATTACATACTTTAATTTGAAATAAAGTCAGAATCAACGTTTTCTCCTCAGTTTATCTCTGGACCTTAATATTTTTTTAACTTGTAAGTTGGATTAAAAAAGTATAACATTGATTAAAGTTGGTAACAATATGAAAAACGTTGATCTGTTGTAGTAAATAATATTTGGTGGTATCTTCCTCACCTTAGATAATTTAGGTCCCAAATAAAAGACACAAAACCTTTATATTTAGGATA
Organism: Rattus rattus; assembly: GCF_011064425.1. Classification (NCBI taxonomy): domain Eukaryota; kingdom Metazoa; phylum Chordata; class Mammalia; order Rodentia; family Muridae; genus Rattus; species Rattus rattus. The sequence continues at coordinate 29,642,599 of NC_046155.1, forward strand.
AACCTTAAAGCATTAGAACTGGGCAGATAATCTCATAAGCTAGTTTGTCTACTTCCCTGTCAACCCTGAGGAATCACTTGCCATATTCCGCCTGGGCCACTCCTACTCCTCATGGCTATGCACTCACCTACACCATGGTGAGGTCTTCCTTCTCCCATGTTTTTCTTCTCTCCTCATGTCCATCTCTTCTCGTGGACCCTGCCTGAGATTCCCAAGCCTGGGAACTCCCAGTTCTGCCTACCTCTCTTCTGCCCAGCTATAGACTGTAGGCATCTTTATTAACCAGTCCTGGGTAACTTACAGGGCAGCTTTTATACAACAAAAGCTGGTTTACATGAAGGTCTGCTTGTCTTGGAGCCACTAGATCTTACAGTCCAAAATTTAGCATTTGAATATGTAGCAACACATTGCTCTTTTAAACAAAAATTTATAATTGAAGGTCACACACATCCTAAGATCAATACTGATTAAAAATATTTCATATGGGGGGAGATCGGGATGTAAAGTGAATAAATTTTACACACACACACACACACACACACACACACACACACCAAAGAAAAAAATATTTCATATAATGGAAACTTATAAATTAGATTACATTGAAGTATTAGCATTAAATTATTTAACTTATTGCAACTTTTATAGATCTAAGAGAAATCGAGATATATTCATTTTCTTGTTCAACATTCATGGAGTCCCTGTATATTACAGGTAGCATGTAATCAGTGGAGATAGCCTGTGTGGAAATTTCCTTGAACTGTAGAGCATGGTGGGGATGTGCTTACAGAGCATGTGTGGAGACCAGAGAACAAATGGCAGGAGTCTGTTTTCTCCTTCCACCATGAGAGCCTAGGGACCAAATTCAGGTTATTAGGTTTGGCAGCAAGTACATTTAACCGGCGAGCCATCTTGCTGGCTTAGGATACACTCATTCTCTTGAGCCAGGGCCTCAGAACCTTCCATGCAGACTAGGTTGGTCTCAGCCACACGGAGATCTGCTTGATTCTGTCTCCCCATTGTTGAGATTAAAGCTGTGTGTCACCATGCCTAACGAGGAATAATAATTTTTGATAAATGTTTATCACCCTTATTTCAGCAAGCTTGTTATCATACCACTTTCCATTTGTTTTTTGATGTCTGTATGCACAATTAGTACATATTATCTTGGGAGAACAGTATAATTTGTGATTTATGTGTTTTCTTATTCTAAACATGTATAATAAAGACTTTGAAAGTGAAAATAGAATTTACAGATCTATATGAAGAATTTAGATATTTCAGTCTGCTATTTCGTAGTTATTTGAAGAGAACAGTGAATTTTGAATGGTTGTATATATGGATGTTATCAGAGGCAATTAAGACTGATATCTGAAAAGATTAAGCAATGGTTACATGCTTTCTTTATATAATTTGAGAGTCATGGAGAGAAAGGTCATTATAATAGTGCACAGTAACAGATTTAGTGACTATTAAAGGGACAGCATATATTACTAAGACTTTAAAATTTGTTCAAAGGTAGAACTGTTTATGAAATATCAGTAGTAGATGTCATTGAGATTTAAAAGTATGTTGTTTGTTATTCACAAAAGTCTGAAATACTTATTAAAATGATTGATACAAATTATCAAATAGTAAATATTTGTGTTTTCAGTATCATATTAGATGAAATGCTAGTACAAAGTGATGCTTTATTCTCATTGACATTATAGTCCTGTGTATGGTTTATTACTTTGCTGTGTATTGTATTAGCATTTGAGTGTCTGAAGTGTTGAATATTTTGACCTTTGAGTGACTGATTTTTACAGACAGTATTTATATGTTAACGTTACCATCTTAAGAACTGACCATTCTTTTTGCCTTTCCTGCCCAATGAGGTGGCAGTAAAGGTTTACAAGATATGATTCTGTATAGGGTAGGATGTATTTATGACTTTTGCTGTGGTTTGATTAGAAGCCATTAGCCTTTTGTTTTCCTACCACAAGAATGTAAAATTGCCGTGAAAAAATGAAAGATAATCTTTCCTGAACAATCTTTATTTTCTTCTTTAATATCCTAGTAAGTTAAACTAGTTGTTGAGATTATATTACAGAAAGATACGATATAGTTAAAAGCAAACCATGGCTGTCCTGGGATATCCGTTTCCTTTCATTCCCTTAACTGAAAAACAGGAAGCTAGTACTGGAGAGAAATAGGAAACCCTGGATGATTTCTTTGGTTTGGATCGTTTCTACTTTGGATTCATCTTCACTTGCCTCTGAGTTGATAGAAATTCAGTGCTCTGGTAAAGAAGTTTAGAGGAAGAACTGCCACTTTATTGCTTGATTTAATACTGAAAAATTCCTCTAAGAGCAATGAGACATAGTTTTTAACATATTTATATAAATGTAAGGTGGTTGTTTGAGCTTTGTAAATCGGATGTATACCATGGTCATATAATACAACACTGTTTTTGTATTGTTTGTATTTTTGTTGTTGTTTAGTTTTATTTTTGAGCTAGAATCTCTTAGGGGTGCCCAGGATGGGCAGAAACCTGCTTCAGTCACCCAAAACTACATTTTTTTAAAAATACATTTTCTATTTTTATAATATTTAGTTACTTTAGAAATTTAGATGTTCGTATTTGAACTTCCAATATTCTTATCTTGGAAATTAGAGATTGACTTTAGTTAGCTGATGTTTATATTTTGAATTGTCAAGATTTGCTCTTACTATTTTTCCTAGTATCTCACAGTATGTCTTATAGTAAGGGATTAATTTTTTTTATTTTTAACTATATAAATTATGCTGTTTTGATAAACGATAGTTTGGGGGTACAATTAGACAATTTATGCTTTGACTACTTGGTTGTAAGCTTTTCAAACTTACAACCACACTTATTTGCCACACGTTTGTAGCATTCAAAGAGTGCCGTGTGTTTTCCACAGTACTCGCCTGTCCAGTTGTTTTAGAATGTTCATGTCCACAGTGTTCTACAAACTGTTGATTTCAGCTACATAGTTTATAAAATATTTTTAACATTTGTTGAACACTTTTTTAAATGGCTTATATTAAAAGTCAATTTACATATATAAAGAGACTAGTCCTGTAAAATTAAAGCCTTAGATGACAGTTACAGCATTCTAATTCATGATTAATAAAATTCTCTTTCAGACAGCAAATGGCTACATCTTGTTTTTTCATATTACATCTTCAAGAGGGGATAAATACCTTTATGAACCAGTGTATCCCAAGTAAGTCTATTGACTTTTATTCTTTTAATACATGGCTTGCATGCTTAATATTTTTTAAAAAACATTGTACTTTGGGGTTATCTAAAGTCGTTAAGTTGCCAGCATTTCTAAAACGGTGCTTCAGAAATTACTAGTCTTTGAGCAGTCATTTTTTAAATTTAAGAAATATGTAGTTAAGTCAAGGAACACTGAGTGTTGTGGATCTTTGGCTTCAGACTTGCTACTGACATGCTCCGTCAGATACTCTCTAGTCTTTGTTAGAAGGGAGAGCTGAGGGATACCATGAAGGGGGGACAAGACTTGGTCCATGCCAGGCTCCTCTGCCTGTTCCTTATACACACATAGGGAAGACACACAGTTGCTGCCTCCCAGCTCAACTTCGGGGGAACATGGACTTTGCTCCTTATCTTTAAACTACCATTGCAGTTTGCACATCTCCTCCAGAGCATTTAAATAAACTTTTAAATAAAACAACATATAGTTATAAAATACATCTTTTCTTCTGGGGGCAATCTACCTATATGTCAGAAGTTTACTTGATGTTACATGAGAGATTGCTGCCAATATGATCCAGAGGAAACTGCTGAAAAGATTCAAGGAGCCTTAAATATATATATTATAATATATAATATATTAATAGGTGATATATCTATATATTAATATATAATATTAAACAATGTCAAAATATATTCTAAAATATATATATTTATACATTATATAATATATTAAATTACATATTAATATATGTATATATTAAAATGACCTTATTGAAGATGACTAGGCCCAGTTATGCAAAGAAAACCAGTGGTATGAAGTAAACGTGCCTGACACTGTAATACTCTAAGGATTGTCCCAATTTGCAGTTGTACTGAGCTGTTTATAATTGTTTATACTAGACTAACACCGTAGCACACCAATAGTCGATTAGCATAATGTCCTGACTTCACATTTAGTTTGCACATTATTCCACACCTATAGATGAATTTCTTCTAATGTGAGCAGATACTGCAGTTTTAGGCCAGAAAGGTGGCTCAGTCACGGAAGACCTAAGGTCAGTCCCCATAACCCACATAAAAGTTACGCCAGGCATGGTGGCACGTGCTTGTCATCCTGGGCTGGGGAAGTGGAAACAGGCAGAACTTGCTGGAGCTTGCTGGAGCTTGCTGGAGCTTGTTGGCTAGTCAGCTTAGGCAACTTGGCTCCTCTGACCAACACACATTTTGACACACAAGATGGTGACATTTTGGACTTTTCTTTCCTATAAAGCAGTTTCTGCCTAGCTTATTGTCCAGTTAACATCACTGAACTTTTCAGAGTTCACATTGTAAATAAAATAACTTAAGAAAAGTTTTATGTAATAGAGTAAGCTGAAATATGATCTGTATTCATGAATGAGAAACTGGAGAAAGCCAACTTGGAGTTAATGTACCAAGTGCGGTTGTTAGACCTGGAGTCAAGAGCGCGACTCCTGGGTTAGCATGGATGGAGCTGGCTCTCTTAAATGAACCCAAGGATTTGGTGCTTTGTTTTGTTTTGCATTAAAAATTTTCAATCTCAGCTTTTAATATGTTGTTTATGTGTTTGGTTACTCCCTGATTTGTAGGACTTTTGTTTTTTGGAGTTTTTTGTTTTGATTTGGTTTTTTGTTTTGGGTTTTTTTTTTTCTTTTTTCTTTTCTTTTCTTTCTTTCTTTTTTTTTTTTTGAGAGAAATATAGCTAGCCAATTGATTAACCTTTCAATGGAAAAAAGATAATTATATTAGTTAGGGTTTGTGTTTCTGTGATACAACACCATAACTAAAAGCTACTCGGAGAGGAAATGGTTTATTTCAGTTTTCGTGTCCTAATTATAGTCTATCAGGAAGGGGATTAGGGGCAGGAACTGAAGCAGAAGCCGTAAGAACAATGCTGTTTACTGGCTTGCTCATCATGGCTTACTCAGCCTGCTTTCTTATACCATCCAGGACTGCCTGTGTACAGGTTGCATGTCATGATAAACTGTACCTCCCTCATCAGTAACCAACCATGAAAATGCCTGACAGGCTTGTCTACAGGGCAGACTGGTAAGGGCATCTCCACAGCAGAGGGTCCCTCTTCCCAAATGAGTCTAGCATAGCAGCTGGATATAAAGCTAACCAAGCACAGCACTTTGTGTGGTATTCACCTTTCCATAATCAGTATTTTCACATAGGTAAAACACACTTGTAAAAAAAATAATTTAATGATAACATTAAAATGTGTGTAAGAATCAGAAAAAATCACCATGGACAGCCAGGATGTCTGCTGTTAGCTATGACAGGGGAATGCACCCAGAAACTCTCAGCACTCTAGCTGAGGAACAAGACTGGCACAAGGACAGTACCAGCTGGCATGGGGAATCCCATAAGATCCTGCCCTAGCGAAGAAAGGTCAGGGGGTGCTGAGAAGGGGGAATCAGTTCCCTACAAGAGCAGGCTCCAGCAGAGGATTCCAGTCCCAGTGCCTACCCCTGCTCACGTGCACATACACGATAGGGTGCATGTGCACTAAGCCATAATGATTGAGAAGCTGTGGCTATGGTTTTGGTGTGGGTGAGACATGGGAGGAGACGGAAGGGGAGGGAGGAGCAGGAGTGATGTAAATTTAGTCATCTTGTATGAGTTTCTCAACAAATGTTTTTAAAATAAGCTCAAAAAAAAAGCCCTAGGAAAAAATACACATATAATCTTTTTATTTGCCAGAATATAACTTGTAGTAACTACTCTATGAATTACTGGTACAAATACAGTTTGGTTGACTAAGGCCAGTCTGATGTGCATTTGTGTATGCCAGTACTTTCCAGAGTTGCTTATTTTAGTAAGTTTTCTGACGAAACCGTTTGTAAAATGGTATCAAAAGTAATTTTCTTCTAACTGTACGAGTTCACGTTTAAAACCTGAAAAGTTGTGATCATATAAGAGTTAGAGGAAAGAGCAGGGGAAATGGTTTTGTCAGTATTGTCACGCGTGCCATTGTAAACACTTAATTGAAGATGTCTGTCATACAGACTGCTGCACACAAAACCCCCGTCATCCAAGCTGATGCCGTCATAGGCGAGAGCCGGGTCAGAGATGGCATAGTCCCCAGCGTGTACTACTTAGCCTCTGACACCACACTGCTTCAACCTTGTTTGTGCCTCATACAGCAATCTACTTAAGGCTTATCTGAGGAGTAAGGAATAGAAAAAGCGAATGCAAAGGGTTGGTGATCATCTTGAAGGTAGAGGTCGACAGTCAGTTGTAGACATAGCACTGTCTCTTGTTTCACTTCTCTATATCCCAGGAGTTCCTCACATGAACTTTGTTTCTGGAGCATCTCAGCTTTCCTGTATTACATGACAGCATCTTAACCTCAGACTGTTTATCGTTTCCATTACGCTCCAGCTGAGCACATAGCTTAGATGTCGGCGTGCTTAATAGCTTCCACCTAGTGTTTCTAGCATTTGTGTACACGCAGGGAGTCAGTTTGCAACAACTGTGGCCATCTTATTAAAAAAACTCCTTCCATCTCCAATGTTATTTATCCTTTGATATTCTGTTTAATCTTTTGTATCTTTATAAAGTCCATCTTACTTTAAAATATCTCTTCACCTTTACCCAGGCCAGTATGCAGACTGGTAACAGCTTTAGTGTTGTGCTTTACATCTTCAGATTTGCCACAGATAAATCAGAAATAATTATATTTGAATTCATTTAATTAACTGTGCTTAAATATGAGTGTAGGAGATTTTGAAATTTCTTGTAATTCTTATTCTTCATAATGAAAATAACTTCAGCAATTAAACTATTAACAATCGCTATTAACGTTCTAACCTTATTTTGCTTTACCTATCTCTTTCTAACACATTTCATCAGATATGTGAAACTTCTTACCAGTTCACTGTCAGTGAGTTAGTACTAGTTGGAAAGAGATTAACAATTGTTCTTATCAACCCTTTATCTCCAAAATTTCAGCTGGTTTTTTGCAGAAGAAATCTACATTGTGGCCAGAAGTATCCACTAACTCATATCACATGAGGACAAAAGAGACCAGAATTAGTTATGTACACCAGAATTTCATCAAGATCCATTTACAGTCATATATCATTGTGAAACAAGGACACATCTGAGAAATGAGTCCTTAGAGCACTTCATGTGTGTTGTGCTTCCTGTTAACAATGGCTGCAATATCACTAACCTATGGGGATTTTCCACCCTGTTTTAATTTTATGGGACTACTATCCATAATTGAAAACGTTTTGATGGCACATTTTTATACCTTTTCTTATTATTGATAATAAGTCATGGATGTTAGGTTTTGAGAGAGAAGATTTTAACTAATTTTTCTTCCTTCTAATAGATATCTTGTTATTTGGGGAATAGATGATAGTGGTCTTAAAAATGTTTCTCTTTGAAACAAGCTGAGAAAGAAATTAGGAAACGACACCCTTCATAATAGACCCAAATAATATAAAGTACCTCGGTGTGACTTTAACCAAGCAAGTAAAAGATCTGTACAATAAGAACTTCAAGACACTGAAGAAAGAAATTGAAGAAGACCTCAGAAGATGGAAAGATCTCCCATGCTCATGGATTGGCAGGATTAATATAGTAAAAATGGCCATTTTACCAAAAGCGATCTACAGATTCAATGCAATCCCCATCAAAATACCAATCCAATTCTTCAAAGAGTTAGACAGAACAATTTGCAAATTCATCTGAATAACAAAAAACCCAGGATAGCTAAAACTATCCTCAACAATAAAAAAAGGACTTCAGGGGAATCACTATCCCTGAACTCAAGCAGTATTACAGAGCAATAGTGATAAAACTGCATGGTATTGGTACAGAGACAGACAGATAGACCAATGGAACAGAATTGAAGACCCAGAAATGAACCCACACACCTATGGGCACTTGATTTTTGACAAAGGAGCCAAAACCATCCAATGGAAAAAAGATAGCATTTTCAGCAAATGGTGCTGGTTCAACTGGAGGTCAGCATGCAGAAGAATGCAGATCGATCCATGCTTATCACCCTCTACAAAGCTTAAGTCCAAGTGGATCAAGGACCTCCACATCAAACCAGATACACTCAAACTAATAGAAGAAAAACTAGGGAAGCATCTGGAACACATGGACACTGGAAAAAATTTCCTGAACAAAACACCAATGGCTTATGCTCTAAGATCAAGAATCGACAAATGGGATCTCATAAAACTGCAAAGCTTCTGTAAGGCAAAGGACACTGTGGTTAGGACAAAACGGCAACCAACAGATTGGGAAAAGATCTTTACCAATCCTACAACAGATAGAGGCCTTATATCCAAAATATACAAAGAACTCAAAAAGTTAGACCGCAGGGAGACAAATAACCCTATTAAAAAATGGGGTTCAGAGCTAAACAAAGAATTCACAGCTGAGGAATGCCGAATGGCTGAGAAACACCTAAAGAAATGTTCAACATCTTTAGTCATAAGGGAAATGCAAATCAAAAAACAACCTGAGATTTCACCTCACACCAGTGAGAATGGCTAAGATCAAAACTCAGGTGACAGCAGATGCTGGTGAGGATGCGGAGAAAGAGGAACACTCCTCCATTGTTGGTGGGATTGCAGACTGGAACAACCATTCTGGAAATCAGTCTGGAGGTTCCTCAGAAAATTGGACATTGAACTGCCTGAGGATCCAGCTATACCTCTCTTGGGCATATACCCAAAAGATGCCCCAACATATAAAAAAGACACGTGCTCCACTATGTTCATCGCAGCCTTATTTATAATAGCCAGAAGCTGGAAAGAACCCAGATGCCCTTCAACAGAGGAATGGATACAGAAAATGTGGTACATCTACACAATGGAATATTACTCAGCTATCAAAAACAATGACTTTATGAAATTCAGAGGCAAATGGTGAACTGGAAAATATCATCCTGAGTGAGCTAACCCAATCACAGAAAAAACACACATGGTATGCACTTATTGATAAGTGGCTATTAGCCCAAATGCTTGAATTACCCTAGATGCACAGAACACATGAAACTCAGGACGGATGATCAAAATGCGAATGCATCACTCCTTCTTTAAAAGGGGAACAAGAATACCCTTGCTAGGGAATAGGGAGGCAAAGTTTAGAACAGAGGCAGAAGGAACACCCATTCAGAGCCTGTCCCACATGTGGCCCATACATATACAGCCATCCAATTAGACAAAATGGATGAAGCAAAGAAGTGCAGGCCGACAGGAGCCGGATGTAGATCTCTCCTGAGAGACACAGCCAGAATACAGCAAACACAGAGGCGAATGCCAGCAGCAAACCACTGAACTGAGAATAGGACCCCCGCTGAAGGAATCAGAGAAAGAACTGGAAGAGCTTGAAGGGGCTTGAGACCCCATATGTACAACAATGCCAAGCAACCAGAGCTTCCAGGACTAAGCCACTACCTAAAGACTATACATGGACTGACCCTGGACTCTGACCTCATAGGTAGCAATGAATATCCTAGTAAGAGCACCAGTGGAAGGGGAAGCCCTGGGTCCTGCTAAGACTGAACCCCAGTGAACTAGGGCTGTTGGGGGAGGGCGGCAATGGGGGGAGGGTGGGGAGGGGAACACCCATAAGGAAGGGGACACCCAATGGGGTAGGGGGGATGTTTGCCCGAAACCGGGAAAGGAATAACACTCAAAATGTATATAAGAAATACTCAAGTTAATAAAAAAAAAAAAAGAAAAAAGAACCACATGGTCATTTCACTAGATGCTGAAAAAGCATTTGACAAAAAAAAAAAAAAAAAAGTTTCTCTTTGAGCATCTCAAAACTTCTATGTATAGTTTGATTTTAGCATGTATCTATTCTGTAGAGTTACATTTGTGACTTCTAACTGAACTTTGTGTACATCATACATCCATTTATGAATACACTGTATTTGTACCATTTATGAATACACTGTTTATTATTAGGATGGTTAAATTATTATTACATAATTCAGAAACTCCTCTTGTCATAGCCGCATCCCAATGGTGCCATCTGAATGCAGAGACTGATAGAATTATTAGAAGATCTGACCAGCTCCTGGAATCTGCATGCTGCTGGTGTTACGATCACTACTTCTGCTAGCAGCTTAAGTCAGTAGGACTGTGTGCTCACTTGTAATTTTTCCCTTTTTAAAAATAAAAGTCTCTAGGAGGTGTTGTAGCTTCTAGGGGTGTAACAGTGGGGTGGGGCCTGGGGCAGCTTGGTAATCATAACACATTGTGTGTTATGCAGGCAAATAAAGCAGGGTTAGGGAATGAGGAGGGGAACTACAGCTTGAAATTGAATCCTCACTGAGAAGATGGCATGCAAAAGGATCTTAAAGAGTTTGTGGGGAATAAAATACTTAGGGGAATGACATTTTGCAATAAATGAGAAAATATTGGAAGTTGTAGGTCCTAACAAAGAATTTGTAATTAGTCAGAAGGGATGTTTTTGAGTAGTTAACTATAAAAATGAAATACTATGTTGTGATTTTTTTTTAAGTAACTTAATCCTGGAAAAGTATAAAACCAGTTAGTTCTCTCCTCCCCAGAGAACTAGCATGTACTAGAATTGATGCACTCTCCCTTTTCGTGCACACCGTAGTCCACCCATCTATACAATCCACTTCGGCCATGCTATCCATTGCCTCCGAATCCTAACAGACTTTCTAAGTTTACAACTTGAAACTTTTTTTCTGGATTATTATATTTTCTTATAATTTACCTCTACGTGATTTAAATATATAATTTTCTTGCCTTTCCCCTATATAAAATGTCTTGTGGTTTTCCGTAGGTTTTAGGATTAGTTATGTTGCTTTTATTTTTTAGCTCCATTTTATTCATCTGATAGGTGGAACTAATGCTATCTGTTCCATGAATTTGTCGGTGAGGTTAAGTTGGCATTCTCAGTTATAGTCCTTAAGCATAGTGTTTTCTAGTGGTTGCGGGGAGGTTGCTTTGTTTTGTTTCTGTGCTCCATGTTCTCTCCACCTTTAACTTTGCCGTATATAAGTAGGCGAAGTCTATAGCTGATCCTTTTGTGAGTGCCAAGCTTACCTTTCTGTGATTAAACCAATTTAAGTGGTTCAGTGGTTAAGCTTCAACTTCATCTTGTTTAAACCATACCATTGCCTCCTGCCACTCACTGGAGAGCCCATTAGTACAATGTGAGCATGCTGTCTGGCCTGGCTCTTGAGTTGAGAGCAGTACTTTTGTCCTTTGTACTCAGGAAGTCACTAATTCTCTGTACATTCCCATAGTACACTTTACACATTCCAGCAATCAGTGATACATTTTATTTGAAAAACTAGACTAGACTATGAGAAGTATAATTTTAAAATGTGAATTTTGGTTTTTTAGATTATAATCCATCTCTACTCTCCATTTGTCCTATATCTCTTCAGTAAATTAAAACCCATGTGTAGAAATCCTGGGTCATATCACATGTCTAGTAACTTTAGTTTGGATACTGACATCATCCTTAGTATGATCTACATATTATTACTATACATGTATAGTCCAGTATAGTAATCAGCATGCTATTATATCTGGTCTTTGTGTTTTCCATTTGAATAGTTTTCTGATTTTATGTTAAAGAACGATAAAGTTTGGTATGGGTGGCAGGTTCCTTGGAAAATATCCTGACAGATCTGCAGTCTGTCTGTCCTATTTTGGTAAGGGTGGATTTAGCCTTTGCTTTAAACTTGTCTCTAAGGTGTAGCTCCTCAGAACAAGCTTCCTCCAGGATATCCAAAACCTTAATAGTTTATTCTTTGTCTGGCTTTGGGGTTACATGTAAGAATGGCTTAATAACCAGTGTTGTAAGAGGAATGAAGGTTTCTAGAACTCCTTTTCAGGGTAACTCTAACATTTCTGTTATTCTGCTCCATAAATCTGTTTTCCTGAGCATTGGGTTTCCCCATTGTATATGGTAGTCTGGAAAGTGACTTTTGCTGGAAAACTTTGTTTCTTTCTGGTTGTGACAAGTTCTCACTTTGTAGCCCAAGCTGGCCTTGAAATTCTTCTGACTGCCCTTGGGTGTCTATAGTTGTTTCATGTATTTTGTCCTGTTTTTGCATTTGTTTTCTGGCTGAATAAATTGGAACCATTTACTCTATTAAAATAATAAAAGTGACTACCTATAGGATCATCAGTCAGTTTGAGCAATTTTCAGTTATTTTCCACTGGAGTATATTTATTTAAGCACATTTAAATGTTGTGCAAATATTTAAATATATAAATATATAATCATCAGAAATATTCTCATTAATTATGGGCATGTTGATAAATAATTATGGTAGTATAGCTTAGTAATGAAGAATGGCTTAGCATGCATAAGGCCCTGTATTCAGTCCCCAATAAGTCCTTTGCCATAGAAAAGAAACCAATGGAATTGTCTACAAATGATGAAATGTATGATGTAGAGAAAGAGAACATTCTGAACTTCAGAGCTGGGGTTGGACAGGCAAAGCCTTTCAGTCCCAGAGCTTGTAAGACAGCCAGAACTCCCTAGGTCAAACTAGCACATTCTTGACTGATCTTAAATTTGGGATTCATGTTTATTACTATAAATGCCCAGTTAGCATAATTTATAAGGCATTTGTTATTAAATGGTACTGAGGAGGTCTCTAATACTAATAAGTAAAGTTATGTCAGGGTCTGGAGTTCAGGGGCATAGCAGTGGTAGAGCACTTGCATACATGCACAAGGCCTTAGGATCCCTCAGCACCACAAAAAAATGTAATTTAAAAATAAATGAATGAAAAAAATAAAAGAATGAACGTCCTGAGAAGTCACACTAGCATTTCATGAGTGCTTGTGAGGAGAGGAGAGGTTTTTTTTTTTTTAAACATTTATTTATTTATTTTATATATAAGTACACTATAACTGTCTTCAGACACACCAGAAGAGGGCATCCGATCTCATTACAGATGGTTGTGAGCCACCATGCGGTTGCTGGGATTTGAACTCAGGACCTCTGGAAGAGCAGTCAGTGCTCTTAACCACTGAGCCATTTCCCCAGGCCCCCCACCTTTTTTTTTTTTTTTTCAGAAGCTGAGGACCAAACCTGGGGCCTTGTGCTTACTAGACAAGCACTCTGCCACTGAGCTAAATCCCCAACCCCAGTTGTTACTATGTTCTTTAAATGATATTTAATAGTATTTAAGATCCCTGCTGTGAGAATTTGTTCAGACAGAAGCCTATTGAATTTGTGTTGTAGCAGTTAACAGTATCACTGGTGTAACCCTCCAGGGTGTGTTTGAGTGACATTAAAAGTGATCGTAGTTTCTTCATTTAAAATTTCTATATACTTTTGTGGTACATTTGAAAATAATGTATGCCTTAGTTAGGGTTTCCATTGCTGAGAAGAGACAGACACCCTGAGCAAGGCAACTCTTATAAGGACAACATTTAATTGGGGCTGACTTAGAGGTTCAGAGGTTCAATCTGTTATCATCATGGTAGGAAGCATGGCTGTGCCCAGGCAGACACAGCGCCCAGGCAGACACAGTGTTGGAGAAGGAGCCAAGAGTTCTACATCTTGGTCTGAAGACAATCAGGAAAAGACTGTCCTCCAGGCAGCTAGGAAGAGGGTCTCTTAGCCCAGCCTCACAATGACACACTTCCTCCAACAAGGCCATACCTCCTAACAGTACTGCTCCCTGTGGACCAAGCATATTCAAACCACCACAGTGTAATTTGAGTCTTAGAGAACTTACTCCTGAAGACAGTTACAAACTTGAGCAGTAATATAGCTACACCCCACTCCCCCCATACTTTTTCAGTGTTCTTTGTTGACATGAATGCCAAAATTTTCAAGTGAGATTAGTTTCATTTTTTTGCCTTCATTATATGTGTCTTGAAGGAGGGAAGTATTGTATTTCCTATCAACTGGTTTACAGTTTAGGTTCTTCTTTGACATGGAAAGGGCACTCTTAAATTACTTTCTGCCTTTCTTTAATAATTATTTATGTGTATAAAATGAGAAAAATAAGAGTTAAACTCTACAAAGTTGTTCCCAGCATTGTTGTCTAGGTTGTCTTTTAGATTGTTACAGCGCCCCCACTGGACCCTTAAGACGATTCATGTGTGCTCAAAATAAAAGGGAATTCTTGTTAATTGAATATGAGAGTTATAGTGAGCTCCACTTTGAAAAATAATAAACCTTACAGAAGTTATCTAGAAACGTTCATTGTGAATTTTGATTCACTAGTGAGTTGTTTCCTTCGTACATTGTAGTTACTTTCTCAGTGGTTGTCCTGAGCAGTTAATATCTTGCACATGTAACTGCTTACTGGATTAGTAACAGTTGGACATCAGTGATACCAGACCAGGTATTTTTATTTGTCCCCTTTTTATGATGTTGTTGTCACAGAGATATGTTTACATATTATATGATTATTGACATAGATTATAAGTATTGTTTTATATACCTGTCTTTCAAATCATACAGGAATAAGCACTTTTCTGAAGCAGAAGCATATTTCCAGCTTTAATGTTTCCTTTATAGTGATCCTTTTTCAAACTTTTTTTTTATATGACTTTGAGTTACTGTTTCCTGTCTTCATTCGTCCCAAAAGGTTTCATTTAGTGGTTAGTGTGTCCTGTTTATGACCGATTTCCTTAATTTTTTTTAGATCCCTAAACCTCTTAATTTCTCCTTCTAGTTTTTAAGAATACTTTGCCTAGGTGTTTTGTTGTCTGTCAACATTTTTTTTTCTTTTTTTTTTTTCCGGAGCTGGGGACCGAACCCAGGGCCTTCCGCTTGCTAGGCAAGCGCTCTACCACTGAGCTAAATCCCCAACCCCGTCTGTCAACATTTTATTCTTTCAGCTGTAAAGTATGTTGTTCTAGTGCTTTCTGGCCACCCTAAATCAGATAAGGAAAAGTCAGTTATGTTGAGAATTCTTTATATGTGAGAGAGACACTTGTCTTAGTGCTTTCAGAACTCTCTTTGACAGTTTGAGAATTATATACCTCTGTTTCAGCCTTTTCATATTTATTTTACTTGAAGTTCAGTTTCTTGGAACTTTATATTTATATATTAATCAAATTAATCAAATGTAGAAAAATTTCTATTGCTTTCTCAAATATTCTTTCTGCAGAAGTTTTCTTCCTTGCCTCTTCTTACACAGTGTTGGTACGCATGAGGTCGTTCCCACAAGTCTTTAAATTAAATTGTTTTTGGCAGTCTCATACACATATATAGTGTATTTTAATCATATTTACTGCTTCTTTACCCTCTCTTGTTCAGCTCTCATTCCCAATTAGATCCCCTTTTATTTGACTTTCTCCCCTCCACTGCCTTTTATGACCCATTCAGTTTAATTAGAGTTGCTTGCCCAAGCACAGATTTGGGTTATGCACAGAGAAAGGGCAACTTATCAATCATTACACTGTTGAAGAAAATAGCCCCCTCTTCCCAGCTACAGTAGTTAATCAGGAACCCTGCTCCTAGCTGTGACAGAATGGTATGTCTAATCTTGGGTCGGTCCCAGCTGCTGTGAGCTCATGAGTGCAACAGCCATGTCACGTCTGACAGACAGCTTTCGATAGCACTTCTCCCGTCTGCATCCTTTCTGTGCCTTGGTCTGCGATGCTCATTGAGTCAGAGAGAGTTGACAGAGATGTCCTGTGTAGGGCTCAGCACTCAACAGTCACTCTCAGAACTTTGAGCAATTTACAAATTCTGTAGTATCCGTAATCCGGGGGAAGGGTGGGGGGTCTTTTGCCAAGGCTAGTAAGGCACTATCCTATGGGAATAAATGCACATGCTTAGAAAGTAATTTGATGAACATAACATGTCTGTTTAGCTAAACAGTAGCTCAAACAGCCCCCAGGGGCCTGGAAACTTCCAGTGTATTCTTTGACTGAGTTTAGAGTACCACGCATGAGAGTTCTCTCCTAGGGAATGGGTCTCAAATCCAGTCAGAACTGGTTGGTTATTCCATAACTGTTGTACCACTCTTGCCCCAGTGGGCACATCTGCCTTGACGTTTAGATATGAACTGTGAGCGTTCAGTCCACAGCTGGGTGTAACATTGATGCCGCTTCTCCACCAGCAGCTACACAGTACTATTTGGCACTGTGCACAGGGGAGAGGGCACCAGATCCCATTACAGATGGTTATGAATCACCATGTGGTTGCTGGGAATTGAACTCAGAGAAGCCAGTCCTCTTAATTGCTGAGCTATCTCTCCAGCTTGTAGCACAAATTCTTAATTGTTATACTAAAGTAAGTCATACTAGCGTTCTGTAAGTAGGCAAGAAGCATGCTCAGAAGTGAAAATTGGTCTCTTAATTAACCTCTAGTCTCCAGGGCCTCTGTTTTTACCACCTCTTCAGCAGTCATCTTAAAATTAATGTTTGTTTAGTTGCTTAGAACATAGGATTGAAACCACAGTTCAAATGTCAGCTTTTATTAGTTCTGTGGCCATTAACAATGTTCTCATTGTTTCTTGCGTTATATTTTTCCTCTGGAAAAGTAGAGATAATAAAGTTTGTCTTCAAAAGATTATAAATGGGGGGCTGGAGAGATGGGGCTCAGTGGTTAAGAGCACTGACTGCTCTTCCAGAGGTCCTGAGCTCAGTTCTCAGCGACCACATCTGTAATGGGATCTGATGCCCTCTCCTGGTGTGTCTGAAAACAGCTCCAATGTACAGATATACATAAAATAAATAAATAGTTCTTTTTTTAAAAAAGATTACAAATGGTTAAGGTACTATATATAAAACTTTTTTTTTTTTTAGTTAGCAGGGAAGGGAATGGGGAGAGAAGGGACAAAGGGGTAGGGGAGAGCAAGAGGAAACAGGAGCAGGAGGAAGAGAGCTATAAAACATTTCTGAACACATTTTATACATATAATTGATTAGTATTATTGTTTTCATACCATCAAGGTATACTTCTTAAACTGGCTTCATTTTATTCTTTCAGCTTTAACTTCCATGACTGTCTTCCAACCATCTGTTATGAAAATGTATTAAATTATTGCAGCTATAAACAATAAAGTTTTCATTAGAAAGTTAATTTTTGTCACTGTAATTTTAAAAATTTTTATTATGTGTTTGTGTGCTTGGAAGGTAGAGTGGAAATGTTTCTATGAAGATTTTATAATTTAGAAGTCATTGAGAAACAAATGTTAGCCTTCATCTCTAGTGAGTACAAAGAATTTAATATAAAGAAAAACAGAGTTTCCATTTTTAGGTGGGTAATCTTGAAAGGCACTGGACAATCAACTCAACAACAATTTGAAATATTTCTGTCTTTAATGAAAGGTAGAGATGTCTCTGACCAATCTTTGAACTGAAAAATAAAAAAGTAAATGTCTTGGAAAGATTAACCAGACTGCCCGAAAATACTGTCAGAAATCACCTATTTTATCTGCAATCCAAAAGGCTGAGAAATTAGACCGACTACTGACCCCAGAGTACACACAGTGAAGTAAGGGCCGTGGGTTCCCGGGCAAACCTAAATAAGGGGTAAAGATGCCTTCCTTTTCACTTTGTAAGCTACAGGAGCTGTATTATACCATTGAACTGAGGGATTATAGGCACCGAGGAGCATGGGGTGGGATGGGTGACAAGCTAAAGCTGAGGGAGACAGTGATAGTTCAGCAAGTCCTGCTCTGTACTTTGGCTTCTGTCTTTCCTACTTAAAATCGAGGCCTCCTTACTAGAGAAATCAAACCATGCTAGGAAAGTTATTAAAGAGCTAGTAGTATTTGCAGAGCACTACAAAAAAAGACAGGTGCCCATGATGCTGGAGCCTGCCAATTGGCAGCCCCCACAGCACGCCCCCACGGGTACACATACAAGCTCGTTCCTGTTAACTCTTCAGCATTAACGTTTAAACATAAAGAACCAAGGATTGATAGCTAACTTAGAACACTTTCCAGTGTAGGAGACTTGACAATAGAAAATTATGTGTGGGTGGCGTAAAGGACATGGCAGAAGACAAAAACCATATGACAGAAATGGCAGTTGGCCACTTTAGACAGAAAACTACAGAAGACGTAAATTCCACAGAAATCTTTGAAATTGAAATAGTTGAGGAAACGTGTATGGTATAGAACAAAAGGCACAAATAAGAAAGAAAAACAGAAAATAGTGTAGGAAATTCATTATCTAGTGTAACAAAAGTTTAAGAAAAAGATTACAGGCTAATACAAACACCATTAAGATTTTCAAAAAAAACAAAATGTTACTATTCCAGACCTACACAAAGATTAACAGTTCAGGTGCTCAGTACAGTAATGTAGGTTCATGTGCTTATAGAAGGTCTATTATTTTGAAAGTTTAGAACTGACTAAAAAGTAAAGAAAAAAGGAGTAGAGGCTCTGATATTGATGGGGGAGGGACAGAGATAAAATCTGAGTAGAACTGCCCCTGAGAGTGAGCACTCCATTGCTCAGTATTAGATCACTTCCCTAACATGCACAAGGCCCCACACTCTGTTCCCAGCACACACTTACACACACACACACACACACACACACACACACACACACACACACACAAGCAAGCATGTTTAAAAACCGTCTTGCTCTGGAAGAAGAGTCACCATTTTCTTTAGAGGTGTCCATTGATCGATATGTTTATTATTCCAATAAATAATTCCCACTCTGTGCAGGCAAGCACCTACAGCTCGGCTGGCGGATTGGATCAGAGCAGGAAGGGACTTGTTGGGAAGAAGAAGCTTTCAGTGGAAGGGAAGGTGTGCAGAATATAATGCATTGGGGATGAAATCCAAGTTGAATCCAATAATGAATCAGTACTGCATTAAGGAAAGAAATAAAAAGCACTTCTCCTTGGAGTCATGTAACAAGAGCAAGTCCAGAGTTGAATTTTCTACTTCATCTTCCGCTGTCTGATCATTTTATGAGCCTGAGACTATGCCTGCTTGAAGGCTGTCTTGGGAATCTCTTTTAAACCTGTTTGTCCCTATGTCTGTGGGTATGTGTCCCAGTGTGTGCCTGTCTGATGTGTGAGCTGTGTGTATGAGTGTGTGGTATCTGTCTGTCTGTGGGTGGTGTGCCTGTCCATAATAAAGGACTTTGCTCTCTGTTTATTGAATAGCATAGAAAATATCACATGGAGAAAGGAATGGGATACTTTACGGAAATCTTTAACAGAGTTTTAAAAGCATTAAGTCGCTGACTCCAACTGATCCCTACTGACCAGATAGCAAACATCATTGTTTATCAGCCAGTAACCATAAATGGTTGCTTTCAACCTTTATGGTAAGTTTTAAGAAGTTGCTTTCAGCAAAGATACACCTGCAGCATCTGGGTCAAGGGCATGGAGCAGTGCCCAGTGTAAGAATGTAGCTGTGCAGTCGTTTAACTTATACACGTTATACACAGGAAATCCAAGATGAGTAAGGTTGGTTGTTCAGCTGTTCTTTTAACAGCACGGTAAATAAACAGGCCGAGTAAACAATAGGCTAGCACTCTTAGTGACGTCAAGATATATTGTTAACTTTGACTGTGAGGTCCAGGAGAAATCCTAGTCTTCTAGAATGTTAGAGATATTTTCAGAATATTATATCATCAGAAGAAAGGACATAGAAACTGTTAATGGTTAAAAAATGACCAAATTTTAATTTATATACACAGTCACAGTAACATAAAATTGTAATATCAGCATTTTGAGAGGTAGAGACAGAACAATCACGGATTTGAAGCTGTCCTGGGTTACATAGTGAGTCACCCGAGCACACCTCTCTCTCTCTCTCTTTCTCCCTCTCTCTCTCTCTCTCTTTCTCTCTCTCTCTCTCTCTCTCTCTCTCTCTCTCTCACTCATTTTCTCGCCCACTCACTCAGTCACTCACTCAGGGGAAGGGCAAAGCCTTTAAGATACAAAGGTAAATAATTGCTTTCAGCATATTTGACATGGTTTTCCTTACATACAAGAGACAAATAGAGCATTCAGCCCTCACTCAGGTTACCGCCATCTCCCTCCCTGAAGTGCGTAGCTTTAAAGTGACCATCCTTTCAGGTGTTTTCATTTTATTTAACTCAGGACTTTCTGCAAGGTTGGCTTGTTTGTTATCCGAATCTCCAGAGGCTACATTCTTTTTTCCTTTTTCATGAGTCTTTCAACACTATTTGAATTTTAAGTACTACTTTGAAAAGTAAAATTAGCTTTAAAAGCACTTAGACTTGGAGACTTGAACTCGGACAGTGACCACAGAGTGCATGAGTACCACTTCAAATGGGACTCTGGTAAACTAGATTCTCGTTTTCTTTTTAAAAATTGTTGGGACATTAACCAAACAACCTTAATGGTTGAGTATCAATTGAGCTTAGCCTGTCAGACAGAGAGAGACTCAAATACTCCTGGTTACTGCAGTAACAAGATGACAGTTAGCTACCATTATGCTTATTTTGGGGCTGGGGGAGAAAAGAAAAGAAACCCACAAACAGAAAGTAAGCAAAACAGGTTTCTGAGCAGCAAAGTGATTTTCACAAACACTAGAAACCTCAAAAACTATTGGTCCCTTTAACTCTACACACTTAACTATAGTAAAAGTATTAAGAAATTGAGTTGCAGGATTGTAGATGATTAGAAAGAGAAATGATGTCAGTAGGACAGTTGTTGACAAGATTGAGAGCCGCCATAAAAGGCACACATTGGTTAGGCTTATGTCAGTTTGACACAGCCTAGAGTCAGCTTGGAAGGGGGCTCTCGGTTGAAAAAATGCCTCCAAAGACGGCCTCTAGGCAAATCTGTATAGAGTGCTTTCTTGCTTAATGATTGATGTGAAAGAGTTCAGCCTGTTGTGCCTGGTACATAAGGAAGTAGGCTGAGGAAGGCATGAGAAAGCCAATAAGCAGCATTTCCTCCATGGCCTCTGCCTTAGTTCTTGTCCTGGGTTCTTGCCCTGTCTTTCTTCAGTGATAGATTGTGATGTGGAAGTATAAGCAAGTTGCTGTAGGCCATGGTCTTTATCATAGCAATAGAACCCTGAGACAGATACATAACTATTAAATCCCAACACAGGCAATGAGGAAGAATAGTAGTCTGGTGATGGCATATACCCATGCTATGCAGAGGTGAGGAATTCAAGACAGTTCTGTAGACTTTTTTAGGAGGTGTGTGCTCACTTTCCTGACATTGGCCTGCCTATTCTTGTGCAGCCATTAATCACCATGGATTTAAGTACATATGCCATTTTGTTATCAGTACCAAGTCAGTTATGAAATAACCAAGTACATCCCTGAATCTGACATTAGACCTGATAAATACCCATAGAAGAGGAATCAAGGATAAAGCGTGGAGTAGGTGAAGTGAAAGAACACTTTGGACCATATACCACCACTTACGGAACAGCACATTGCTTCTGTAATTTCCTTGCTAGGGAAGCACTCGAGTCAGTTCTCCTGAAAGGCCAACATAATTCCCTTCTCTCCTCCCTCTCCCTCCCTCTCCCTCCCTTCCTCTGCGTTTTACTCTCAGCCCCCAACACAAGTTAAATTAGTCAAGCTTACATATATCTTGTTGGTGTATAAATGAATCTACTGTGATAGAATTCAAGTTTGATTTTCAATTTTGAATCTGTAGAATGAGCACCTAGTCTGTAAGCTTGGTTATGTTTGTTTGAGTGCATATTAGGTACAAATTGGGGAAAGATTAGATATCTTTGTCTTAACCTTGTGTTATTTCTCTTAGAGGAAGTCCACAAATGAAGGGGATACCTCATTTTAAGGAAGAACATTGTGCCCCAGCATTGAATTTAGAAATGAAGAAAATACTGGATTTGCAAGCACCCATCATGAGGTACAGTATATTAGTTATGTTTGAGATTTTCTGACCACAAAAGACCATGTAGTTGTTTAAATCACATGACAAACAAGATAATTTTTTGTATTTCAAAATTTATAAATTAGTTGCTTGATTTTATGGTATGATAACATACTAAAGAGATTCAATAAAATCATGTATGTAGAGGAAAAGCGGGAGCTGTCTCTTTGTATGGCCTCCATATGTTTCTTGGAAGTACATGTACACTTGAAAGAATACTAAGCTTTCTGATGCCAGTGTGAATACAGGTTACATGACAAGGCGGTAAGAAATACTAACACACAGAAATCTATTTATACTCAAAGATCCTTTCAGTTTAACTTCATTATCTAAGTTGCTTCGTGGTGGTTGACCTGTTAGCTATTACCGTCCTGTCCTCTGCATGCGTGTTTTGGTGACACTGTACAGCTATGAAAACACTGAGGCTCCATCCTTAAGAGACTTCCCAGACACACTATTGGTTAAAAAGCAAGGTGTACATAATAAGAATGCTTGGTCTTAAGAGGTATTAGAGGTTTGTTGTTCTAGAATGCATAAGCTAGTGGGACAGATTTGGGGAAAGATTGTTTTCTATTAGGTACCTTTCAAACATACTGAACCATAGGCCGGCAAAGTGGCTCTAGGCAAAAGTGCTTGCTTCCACGCCTAATGACTTAGTGGGAATAGAGATTGATTCCCAAGGTTGGCCTCTGACTTTCAAACATGTACCAGGGTACGCACGCACGCACACACACACACACACACACACACACACACACACACACACACACACACACATACTATTAAAGTAAAACTTTAAAAGACTTATTTGATGCAGAAGGAATTTTGAATGTATGTGGGCACAGAACAAGGTAGAACACTACAACTTGGTTTAATGCCCCACCTGGTGGTAGAGCCATGTAACACATGGAGAGAGAGAGAGCAAGAGCGAGAGAGAGAGCGAGAGCGAGAGCGAGAGAGAGAGAGAGAGAGAGAGAGAGAGAGAGAGAGAGAGAGAGAGCCTTTACAAAAAGGATTTCTGGTACTGGAAGTGTGCTCAGTAGTGGAGCATGTCTTCACCATGCTCATGACCCAGTGTTCAGATTCTAGCACCACCAAAGGGAAGGGATGAATTGCTTCAACTCGTGTGACTTTGCTGGATAGTTGTGTCAACCTGACACAAGGTAAAGCCATGTGAGAAGGGAGACTGTAATTAAGAAGCTGCTTCCATAAGATTGGGTTGTAGACAGTCTGTAAGGCATTTTTCTTAGTGATTGATGGGGTGGGGTCCAGCTCATTGTGGGTGGTGCTACCCTCGGGCTGGTTGCCCTGGTTCTATGAACAAGCCATAAGGAGAAGCCGGTTAGGGGCCCCCACTATGACCTCTGCACGAACTCCTGCCTCCAGGTTCCTGCCCAGTTTGAGTTCCTGTCCTGTCCTGTCCTGTCCTTTTGATGATGAACAGTGATGTGGACGTGTGAGCCAAATCAACCCTTTCCCCCACAGCGTGCTCTTTGGCCGTGACATTCACAGAAGCAATAGGACCCGAGACAGTGGCTTTCCCCTGTCTGCCTGCCTGCGCAGACTTAGGTCAGCAGTCAGTTCCTCTCAGACCTGCAAAGGAAGAATTCATTTAAATAACACTGTTAGCTCATCAAATACACACTTCTTGGAAATACACTTGTAAATGAGAGAGAAGACTCTGAAAGACTATATAATCAGTTATTTCTACTATCCAATGTAATGAATTAACATTAGGAATAATGATTATCATGTTGCTTATAGGAGCAAAAGTACTGTCACCTTTTATTTTCAATCAAATAAAAAGTAAAGATTATTGCTAAGTACCCATCTTTTTTATTGCTTGAATACAGAGCATATTTGAAAGATAAACATTTGTAATTACGAGTTTTAATAATTGGTTAATCAGAAACACTGTCTACTTCAAGTGGTGTGTGGCAGGATGTGATGCATGCATGATATCCCTTCCTTACCATAGTAATAAATCCTTCAGAGCTCAGTCAGCATCCTAAACTGAAAAATACCTGTTTGAGAAATGTGAAACCTGTTATATAATCTGTGGGGCCAATGATGGAGTAGTTAATTTACAACATACCTAAAATGTGTTCATGTAGCTTTTATATGTACTTAAAACTAAGGATATTCAGAATATTGTAGGAATCAGTGCAGCGTGAAAAGACCTAACTTTTTGGGCTTGACATTTGTACTAAAATTAATTGAGAATGGCAGTTGGGTAGCTTGGGACAAGGCCCATTTTTGAACATTTTGAATAATGAAGAAATATTCATTTAACAATGGACACCAGCCATTGTTCAACACGTTTCTTAGTCTTAGTTGGGGTAGCTGGAGTATCTTGTGTAGATTCTCCTGGGGCGGGGAGGTGTGGGTGACATCTGATGCTCTTCGCCGTATTCTTTCTGTTTTTAATGGTTTCTCACGAGAGGATTTCTCTGTGTAGCCTTGGCTGATCTGGAACTTACTCTGTAGCTCAGGGTGGCCTCAAATTCAGAGAGATTCGCCTGCCTCTACCCCCCAAGTGCTGGGATCAAAGGTGTGCATCACCACCACCTGGCTCCATCAGATGATTTGAGATGGATCACTCACTAAGCCTGGTGGCCAGCGTTTGCTTAGACTGGCTGGTCAGCAGACTTGGGAGGGACGCCTATGCGTGCTCCCCAGCCCTCCAGCACCAGGACCACGGATACATGCTACCACTTTTTATGTGGGTACTGGGAACAGAATCTGACCTTTCCCAGGGAGAGAGCCTGGCAGAGGAACAGACTGGCACCTGCACAACCCTGACTTTACTCAGGTTGTTCTTCCACACCCGGGAGAGGCAGGAATCACCAACTCATCTGTCTTCTTAGCCTTCATATAGATTTTTTTCATTTATATCACGATTATTTTAAGTGATTATCTGCTAATCCAACATTGGGATTGTGTAATAGTCTGTTTGTATTGATGGGCTTGTCTTTTTCTTCTGGTTCCCATTTTTCCATCTGTCTGTCTGGTCAGTTGTTACAGCTTTGTTGTCATAATGTAGAGGTTATGAGCGTATTGATTTTCAGGTATATAGTCACTACATGTGGCTCTGAGATTGTACAGGTAAGAATTTCTCTTTTTGAGACCTTTCAGACAGTGGTAGAGGATGGTTCTACTACGTCTGTGCTTTCAGCTTGCCGTCTTCTGGTCGGCACATCTACTCTTTCCTCTCATTCTTCCTCAGTCACACCACACCCACACTCCGTCTCTCTTTAATTTGTTACCGCAATAGTTCTACTTTCTAACAGATTAGAGATTATACTAGAGTTATAGAAAGGTAGTGTTCTGTAAGGATATGATGATCTGATTTGCTAAAGCATTTTCCTTCTGTCTGTTTTGTCTTGTTTTAGGGGACACAGTCTCATTTTCAAATTCCTGACCAGCCTGGAACTTAGAGTGTGGCTGACTTAAAGAGTTTTAAGTCCTCCTACCTTACTGATGTTCAGCATTGATTACAGAAGTTTCTCTCCTTCTCTCTCTCTCTCTCTCTCTCTCTCTCTCTCTCTCTCTCTCTCTCTCCCTCCTCCCTCCTCCCCTCCCTCCCTCCCTCCCCCCCCACCTCTGTGTGTGTGTGTGTGTGTGTGTGTGTGTGTGTGTCCACCTGCCTCCGCCTCCTGACTGCTAGAATTAAAGGTGTGCACCCCAATACCTGGCTTGCAGAAGCAGTTTTTGAGAGCTGTTTTATTTATACTCATTGCTATCCCAGTATGCTGTCCTGCAAGGTAATCGACTTGAGGTGCTTGCTTCCCTCCAGTTTGCAGTCTGTGCTGGAAGATCTCCTTGTTGCAACTTCTGATGGACTTCTTCATCTTATTCATTGGGAAGGAATGACAAATGGAAGAAAAGCCATCAATCTCTCTACAGTACCCTTTTCAGTAGACCTTCAGTCATCTAGAGGTAGTTATACTTTGTACATGAGGTAGACCCAGTTGTTTAATATTGGGAATATGGTAGTACTACCCAGACATGTGAAATAATAGCTTATTATAACCCTATTCTATTCATGTGTTTTTCATCAGTAGGTTCATTCCTCGGCTTTGCAGATGTGCACATTAAAGATATGGAATATTGTGCCACACTTGATGGATTTGCTGTTGTGTTTAATGATGGTAAAGTTGGATTTATTACACCAGTATCGAGTAGATTTACTGCAGAGGTATGGATTGTACATTTTGAGTTATTTTATTTTACATACATTAATTTTGCTTTATTTTTAACTCTCATGTTTTCTTAGTTCAAATATAGTTATTCAAACTTTATAGGCAGTTGTAAGGTTATTGACTTTATCCTGTGGAAAATGACCATTTGCTTCAATCTTCTCCAACTACAACATGTTCATAACTTTTCAATAATGTTACTATTTTAATGAGATTACTATCCATTGTTTATATATTAGTCAGCTTGCAAATTCTCTTAATATGAAACTATGTAATGTGCTAATGACTAGTTTTTCCTTTTCTGTAGATTTTTATTTCCACTGGGAGTTAATAATTGTTTGGCTCTTTGTGTTTAGTTACTCTGTGTGTATGCATGTGTGCCTTTGCTTATGCATACATGTGTATGTGCAGGGTGTGTGTGTGTGTGTGTGTGTGTGTGTGTTTGTATGTGTGGTGTGTATGTGGGGGGGGGTGTATGTGCAGGGGTGTGTGTGTAGACCAGAGGACAGCCTAGGCTACCATTCCTCAGTCATTGTCAACCTTGATTTTAGAAACAGGATATCTCATTGGCTTAGAGCTTGAAGTAGACTAACTAGCTGACCATCTAGACTTAGAGACCCACCTGTCCTCACCTTCATTACTGGAATTACAAGTACATAAAACCAAACTTGGCCTTTACTTAGGTTCTGGGGATCAGACTCAGGTCCTGATGCTTGCAGAGCAAGCACTTTACCCAGTGAGCTATCACCTAGCCCTGCGTTAGTGTATTCTTCATGTACTTACCTTGTAACCCCAAACTGACTGACAGGTGCCTTATTCTCTCCATTCTTTAAATCATTAGGTGTTCAGTCTTTAAGAATTTTCTGTTAGAGCTTTCTAGCCTGCTCCAGACAGACTTCTCCAGATTGGTGGCTTATGATAGGCCTTTAACTAAGATGTATTTCCTGGGTTTTCTTCTTCATCGTAATCATTTTCATCATCCAAAGGAGTGCCTTTCTTCTATTTCATCTCTTAATTGTATATCCTTTAATAGCTGTTGCTTTTGTATTGTACAGAGGCCCAAAATAAAAATTATTATTTTCTGTTTTGGTAGATTTTGTTATATGAAGTTCACCACAGTGTTTGTTGACTGATAATTTATTTAAGGGTTCCTGTCCATTCTTTGGTTCCTTCCCTCCTCACTTCTCTTACTCTTCTCCTTTCTCTCCCCTTTCTGTCTCCAGTGTTCCTTATAAAGAGTCCTGTAGTCCTTTCCAGAGGGTACATAGTCCTGACTACCCCAGTATTCTGATATTTGAGCTTTGGAAGACTTAAAAACTAGAAGGTTCATTTCTTTACTGTTCACACAGAGGGAAAATGTTTAGCTTTCCATTGGAGTGGACATTGGTCTCTGCTGCTCACACTGGGCATGTGCTCAGCAAGGAACCAGACTTTGGCACAGCTCTACCATTCTTTGAGAGACTCCAAATTCCCAGGTGTTTTGTATGCCCAACAGTGGAGAGTGAGCTATTTCTAAGCTTTCTTTACTATTTCTCAGCTTCTAATGCGAATGTTTTCCATTTCTCCTTTGTCTTTACTGTTTTATGCTTCTTGAGGGAAACCATTTAGATGATAGGCTTTGTGAGAGATTTCTTATACAGGTAAAACCAAATGATACCTTGTTAAACTGAATCTTTTTTTTTTTGAATGATAATTATTGAATCCTCAATAAGTTTAGGGGAAACACTTTTTAAGCTTTAACTCTTTTTCTTAATGTAGCAGCTTCATGGAGTTTGGCCACAAGATGTTGTTGATGGGACTTGTGTTGCAGTAAATAACAAATACCGACTGATGGCCTTTGGTTGTGCAAGGTAATTGGTAACTCATTCTAACTTAAACTTAAGATATCTTAACATACTTAGGGGCTTGAGTATGCCTGTCATAATTATCATTCATCTTAAGTAAAGAACAGATTTCAGACACTGAACATTTGAATTTGTAAAAGTGAGATGCAGAAAGTTGAGATACCAATAATAAAGAGTAAATACATTAAAACTTAGGGTCTTTACTGTTAATCCTTAAGGCATCAGTAGTTATTGTTAATTCCTTAATATATCTGAGAAGGACACCTTCTTCAGAAACACCATCTTCCCTTTGAAACAGTGTCTCCCACTTGTCTGGCATTCACTAGTTAGAGGAGACTGGCTAGCCCCAGAGATCCGCCTGTCCCCAGCTCCCCAGCATGTGATTACAGTGTGCAGCATTGAACCTACCTTTTCATATGGGTTCTGGGAATTGAACTCAGGTAGGTCCGTATGCTTGTGTGGCAAGGACCTTACATGAGTATGTAATTTTAATTAGTGAATATTCATAAAGCTTACACGTAAAATCAGTTGGGTTTTTCTGTTTGGTTGGTTTGTTCTATGTTTGTTTTGTTTGGGGTTTGGAGGGTTGGTTGCTATAACTCATGTGATGGAGAGTTTTGAAATAAAATTGAAGCATGAACATTATGACACATGTCTATAGTCCTAGCTTCGTGAGGCTGAGGCAATAAGATTGTGAATTTGAGGATTATAGCCTGGGCTACATAGTGAAGTCTAGACCAGTCTAGTAAATCCCTTTAAAAAGAAATGTAGGAGGGAAAAAAAAAAAAAAAATGGTGGGGGAGGGGAAGTTTTATGTTCATGATTTGATTTGTTCATATTTTATTTAAAAATGTGTGGTCATGAGTATATTTTTCCTGTGTTCCCTATTATGTTTGTCTTCTAAACAAGCAGAAGAGGAGGGTGCCTATGTGTGGACACACACTTTTGCCACCCAGCTTAATGCGTATTGCTAAAGTTTTCTTTCAGTGTTATAGCTATGATACTGTATGGATATACCATGTTTTCCTTCTTGTTGCTATGTGTTCAGATTGTTTTGTAATGGATATAGTAGAATGGACAATGTATGTGTTATCTGGGAAGTGTGAGGAATTTCTAGAATATTTAGAAAGGTAATGGCCAGACTTGAGCCCATGCATTTGTTTAGACTGATGAGATGACGAATTACTCACAGAACAATGGGAACATAGATTCCTATGATAGTGCCTTTTCTGTTTATTTTGGTCATTTTTCACTAAGATTGTCGTTATTTTCACAGTGGTTCTGTGCAAGTCTATACAATAGACAACACTACTGGAGCCATGCTGCTGTCTCATAAACTAGAGCTTACAGCAAAGCAGTATCCTGGTGAGTACCTGTAACATCTCTCGGTCTGTGAGCTTCAGTTCCAGTACGGCCACCTCTCCAGCTCTGTGTACTGTTTCTCCCTACACTTAAAGGCCTGTAGTGATATGGTATTTATAAATTATGCATGAGAAGAGATAGATACCCTATGTATTCATTACTTTCCTCAGTATTGCCTGGTTGAGGGTACTGCTCAGTTGGAAGACTGCTTGCCTATCATGGCTTTTGTTGTTTCTCAGTACTGCTGGAGAGTGAGACCTGCAGGATGTGAAGATGACACTGGAAATTTCTCTCTAGTCATTGTTTCTGGGTATTGTCTTTCTCAATGCTTTTTTTTTAGATACTTGAATTTTTTTTTTTTTGTTGCATTTCTTATCCTGGCTTCAAATTTTAAAAATTTCTCTAGACTGAATTCTATAACTTATTTATTTGTTTACTTGTTTATTTATTTTTCTGACTCTAGATTTACTAATTTTTTTCTTCAGTTATTGTGTTTTTATTTCTTTTTCTTTTTTTTAATTAATCATTCCATTCATTTACATCTCAAATGATATCCCACTTCCTGGTTAGTCCCCCACCAAACCCCCCATCCCACATCTGCCCTCCCTCCTTCCCACTCCCCTTTGCCTGTATGAGGGTGTTCACCCACCCACCCTCTCCCGCACCACTACTCTAGCATCTCCCTGTGCTGGGGCATCAAACCTCCCTGGGCCCAAGGGTCCCCCCTCCCATTGATGTCAGGCAAGGCCATCCTCTGCTACATTGGTATCTGGAGCCATAGATCCCTCCAGGTACACTCCTTGGTCGGTGTTCTAGTGTCTAGGAGCTCTGGGTGGTCCAGCCAGCTGACATTGTTCTTCCAATGGGGTTGCAATCCCCCTTCTCTACCCCAGTCCTTCCACTAGCTCCCTCACCAGGTTCCCTGGGCTTCATCTGATGGCTGGCTCCAAGCATCCACATCTGCACTGGTCAGTTGCTGGCCAGATCTCCCAAGGAATAGCCACACCAGGTTCCTGTCAGCAAGCATCTCTTGACCACAGCAAGAGTCAGGTTTGGTGTCTGCAGACATGAGGGATCCTCGGGTAGGGCAGCCATGGATAGCCCTTCCTTCAGTCTCTGTTCCGTTTTCTGTCCCTGTTCTTCCTTTGGACAGGAACATTTCTGAGTTAAAAACTTTGAGACAGGTGGGTGGCCCCATCCCTCAACCAGTGGCTGTGCCTATCTACTTTAGGTGGTCTCTAAGGTTCTGTCTCCCCCTTCTCTGCGCATTTTGACTAAAGCCATTCCCGTTGGGTCCTTGGAGCCTGGGACTCTTCAGTGGCTAACCCCAGTTCCTCATCCTCCCTGCCACGTATTCTTTTTGTTCGATTTCCTGACCCTCTGTACCTCTCTCATGTCCCCTCCAGTTCCTGATGCTGCCCCCTTATCTCCTCCCCTCTCTTCCTCCCAGATCCTCCTCCCCACCTCCTCCCTGCATCACTGCAATGCAGGACTGAAGCATCCACACCCTGGTCTTCCTTCTTTCCAACCTTCATATTGTTTGTGGGTTGTATCCTGGGCATTGTGAGCTTTTAGGCTAATACCCACTTACCAGTGAGTGCATACCAAGTGTGTTTTTCTGTATTGGGGTTACCTCACTCAGGATGATATTTTCTAGTTCCATCCATTTGCCTGCAAATTTCATGAAGTCATTGTTTTTAATAGCTGAGTAGTACTCCATTGTGTAGATGTACCACATTTTCTGTATCCATCCCTCCTTTGAGGGACATCTGGGTTCTTCCCAACTTCTGGCTATTATAAATATGGCTACTATGAACATAGTGGAGCATATGTCCTTGTTACATGTTGGAATATTTTTTTGGGTATATGCCCAGGAGTGGTATAGCTGGGTCTTCAGGTAGAACTGTTTCCAATTTTCTGAGGAACCTCCAGATTGATTTCCAGAGTGGTTGTACCAGCTTGCAATCCCACCAACAATAGAGGAGTGTTCCTCTTTCTCCACATCCTTGCCAGCATCTGCTGTCACCTATGGTTTTGATCTTAGCCATTCTCACTGGTGTGAGATGGAATCTCGGGGTTGTTTGTATTTGCATTTCCCTCATGACTACAGATGTTGGACATTTCTTTAAGTGTTTCTCAGCCATTTGAAATTCCTCAGTTGAGAATTCTTTATTTAGCTCTGTATTCCATTTTTTTTTTTTTTTGGATATATTTCTTTATTTATATTTCAAATGTTATTCCCTTTCTCAGTTTCCTGTCCATAAGTCCCCTATTCCCTCCCTCTCCCCCGTAAGTGTGTTCTCCCTCATCCACCCCCTCTTACCACCCCCTCCCCGACATTTCCCTGTGCTGGGGGTTTAACTTTGGCAGGACCAAAGGCTTCTCTTTCCACTGGTGCCCAACAAGGCCATCCTCTGCTACACATGCAGTTGGAGCTCTGGGTCAGTCCTTGGGTCTTTGGGTAGTGGCTTAGTCCCTGGAAGCTCTGGTTGCTTGGCATTGTTGTTCCTATGGGGTTGCAAGCCCCTTCAGCTCTTTCAATCCTTTCTCTAATTTCCCCCAAGGGGGTCCCGTTCTCAGTTCAGTGGTTTGCTGCTAGCATTCGCCTCTGTATTAGACATGCTCTGGCTGTGTCTCTCAGGAGACATGTATATCCAGTCCCTTTCCTCATGCATTTTTTAGCTTCATCAATCTTATCTAGTTTTGGTGGCTGTATATGTATGGGCCACATGTGGGGCAGGCTCTGAATGGCCGTTCCTTCAGTCTCTGCTAAACTTTGTCTCCATATCCCCTCCTACAGATATTTTTGTTCCCCCTTTTAAGAAGGAGTGAAGCATCTGCATTTTGCACTCACTGATATTAGCCCAAAAGCTCGAATTACCCAAGATGCAGTCTACAGACCACATGAAGCTCAAGAAGAAGGATGACCAAAATGTACCCCACTTTTTACTAGGATCGTGTGGCTCTCTGCAGTCTGCCTTCTTGAGTTCTTTGTATATTTTGGATATTTGCCCTCTATCAGATGGATGTAGGGTTAGTACATATCTTTTCCCAATCTGTGGGTTGTCATTTTGTCCTATTAACAGTACCCTTTGCCTTATAGAATCTTTTCAATTTTATGAGGTTCCATTTGTTGATCTTAAAGCATAAGCCATTGGTGTGTTCTGTTTAGGAAGTTACCCCCCCCCCGTGCCCAAGGATTCCAGGCTCTTCCCCATTTTCTTTCCTATTAGTTTGAGTGTATCTGGTTTGATGATGTGGAGGCCTTTGATCCACTTGAACTTGAGCTTTGTACAAGGAGATAAGAATGGATCAATTTGCATTCTTCTACATGCTGACATCTAGTTGAACCAGCACCATCTGTTAAAATGCTATCTTTTTTCCACTGGATAGTTTTAGCTCCTTTGTCAAAGATCAAGTGACCATAGGTGTGTGGGTTCATTTCTGGGTCTTCAATTCTATTCCACTGATGTACTTGCCTGTCTCTGTACCAATACCATACGGGTTTTATCACTATTCCTCTGTAATACTGCTTGAGGTCAGGGATGGTGATTCCCTCAGAAGTTCATTTATTGTTGAGCATAGTTTTCACTATCTTGGGTTTTTTGTTATTCAAATGAATTTGAGAATTGCACTTTCTAACTCTTTGAAGAATCGAGTTGGAATTTTGATGGGGATTGCATTGAGTCCATAAATTGCTTTTGGCAAGATGGCCATTTTTATCTTTATCAGATGGTTTAACTGATTCTGATTTAACTTTGGTACCTGGTCTGTGTCCAGAAAATCATCCATTTCATCCAGATTTTCCAGTTTTCTTGAGTATAGGTTTTTGTAGTAGGATCTGGTGATTTTTTTCTTTCTAATTTCCTCAGTTTCTGTAATTATGTCTCCCTTTTCATTCCTGATTTTGTTAATTTGGACACACTCTCTGTGCCCTCTGGTTAGTTTAGCTAAGGGTTTATCTATCTTGTTGATTTTCTCAAAGAACCAGCTCCTGGTTTTGTTGATTTTTTTGTATAGTCCTTTTTGTTTCTACTTGGTTGATTTCAGCTCTGAGTTTGATTATTTCCTGCTTTCCACTCCTCTCGGGTGTATTTGCTTCTTTTTGTTCTAGAGCTTTCAGATGAGCTGTTAAGCTGCTAATGTATGATCTCTCCAATTTCAGTATGGGGGCACCCAGGGCTATGAGTTTTGCTCTTAGCACTGCTTTCATTGTGTCCCATAAGTTTGGATATGTTGTCCCTTTATTTTCATTGAATTCTAAAATGTCTTTAATTTCTTTCTTTATTTCTTCCCTGACCAAGTTATCATTGAGTAGAGCGTTGTTCAGCTTCCACATGTAGATGGGCTTTCTGTTGTTTCTGTTGCTATTGAAGACCAGCCTTAGTCTATGGTGGTCCGATAGAATATATGGGATTAATTCAATATTCTTGTATATGTTGAGCTTGGTTTTGTGTCCAAGTATATGGTCGATTTTTGAGAGGGTACCATGAGGTACTGAGAAGAAGGTATATTCTTTTGTTTTAGGGTGAAATGTTCTGTAAATATCTGTTAAATCCATTTGGTTCATAACTTCTGTTAGTTTAACTATGTCTCCATTTAGTTTCTGTTTCCATGATCTGTCCATTGGTGAGAGTGGGGTGCTGAAATTTCCTAATATTATTGTGTGAGGCTCAATGTGTGCTTTGAGCTTCAGTAATATTTCTTTTACACATGTAGGTACCCTTGCATTTGGGGCATATTTGTTGAGAATTGAGAGTTCATCTTGATTTTTTTTTAATGAGTATATAGTGTCCTTCCCAATCTTTTTTTGATAACTTTTGGTTGAAAGTAGATTTTGAGGTAATGTCTGTCTTTGTCACTGAGGTTCCTATATGCAGCAAAATGCTGGATCCTGTTTACATATCCATTCTGCTAACCTATGTCTTTTTATTGAAGAATTGAGTCCATTAATGTTGAGAGATATTAGGGACCAATGAGTGTTGCTTCCTGTTATTTTGTTGATGGAGGCTATGCTTGTGCTAAAAAAAAAGAACCAAAAAAAGAAAAAAAAAAAAAAAAGCAAAGACTAATTTGCTTTTTCTTGGGTGTAGTTTCCCTCCTTGTCTTGGACATTTTCATCTGCTATCCTCTGTAGGGCTTGACTAGTGGAAAGATATTGTTTAAATTCGGTTTTGTCTTGGAATATCATGGTTTCTCCATCTATGGTAATTGGGAGTTTTACTGGGTATAGTAGTCTGGCTGGCATTTTAGTTCTCTTAGGGTCTGAATGACATCTGCCCAGGATCTGCCCATGGCTTTCATAGTCGCTGCTGAGAAGTCTGGTGTAATTGTGATAGGTCTATCTTTATATGTTACTTGACCTTTTTCCCTTAATATTATTTCTTTGTTCTGTGCATTTGGTGTTTTGATTATTATGTGACAGAGGAATTTCTTTTCTGGTCCCATCTGTTTCGTGTTCTGTAGCCTTTTTGTATGTCTATGGGCATCTCTTTCTTATGTTGGGGAAGTTTTCTTCTATGATTTTGTTGAAGATGTTTGCTGGCCCTTTGAGCTGGGAGTCTTCACTCTTTTTTATACCTGTTACTCTTAGTTCCATCTTCTCACTGTGTCCTGGGTTTCTGGAATGTTTGAGATAGGAGTTTTTTGCGTTTTGTCTTTTCCTCGACTGTTGTGTCGATGTTTTCTATGGTATCTTCTGCCTCTGAGATTCTCTCTTCTGTCACTTGTATTCTGTTGGCGGTGATTGCATCTGTGACTCCTGATCTCTTTGCTAAGTTTTCCATCTCCAGGGCTGTCTCCCTTTGAACTTTCTTTAATGTTTCTTTTTCCATTTTTAGATCCTGGGTGGTTTTGTTCAATTCCTTCACCTGTTTGATTGTGTTCTCCGGTATTTCTTTAAGGATTTATGTGTTTCCTCTACTTGTTTACTTGTGTTCTCCTGTGTTTCTTTAAGGGAGTTGTTTATATCCTTCTTACAGTTCTCTATTATCTTCATGAAATGAGAGTTTAGATCTGAATCTTGCTTTTCTGGTGTGTTGGGGTATCCAGGACTTGCTGTGGTGGGAGAACTGGGTTCTGATGTTGCCAAGTCAAATTGGTTTCTGTTGCTTAGGTTCTTGCGCTTGCCTCTCGACATCTGGTTATCTGAGGTCTTATCTGGCCTCTCTGTCTCTGCCTTGAGTCTGTCCTTCCTGTGAGCCCTTGATCCTGTGATCCTTGATGTGTCAGAACCCCTGAGGGTTTGAGCTGCAGCTGGGATGTGGGCTGAGTGGGTGGGGATCCAGAGCTGAGGCTCTGCTCCAGGCACAGGTGCAAACTGGAAGGCAATCGTCTCTGGCTGGGCAGGGTATCTGTGTCCCGGGGTTGCAGGGGTCCCCGTTCTGCCAAGTATTGGGACGAGATTTGGGGTCTCACCTGTGGTCCTGGATGTGTCAGAATACCTGGGGAGTCGAGCTGCAACTGGGGTGTGGACTATGTGGCTTTCTGCTCCTGGCACAGGTGGAAACCGGAAGGCACACCGGTCTCTGGCTGGGCCTTTGTTTGTATGTGTAAAGCCTGTTCACTTTATCTGGCCTGTGTACATTCTGCTCCACATCACAGTCTTCTCATGTGTGTGTTATATGTGTGTTTGTGTGTGCAGGCCAGAGGTTGGCATCACGTTCTTCCTCAGATACTTTCTAGCTTGGTCTTTGAGACAGGATTCCTCACAGAATCTGGAACTGGCCCACGTCAGCTCAACTACAAACCCCAGAGATGATCTTGCCTCTGGCTCCCATTACTGGAATGGAAGGCACATGGCACCATCCCTGGCATTTATGTGGGCTCTGTGAACCAAATTTATAATCTAAGCCATCACCCAGCCTTTCTCTTATTTCATTTATTATTGAGGAAGGAGAGAAGACACATGTCACAGCATGCTTATCAGGGCAGAGGACAACTTTGGAGAGCTGGTTCTCTCCACCGTGGGTTCTAGGGATCAAGCTCAGGTCCTTGGACTTGGCATAAGAAGCATTTTTTAGCTATAGGAAGAGTGGTTGTTTTATGCCGCGTCTACACTAACCTAATATCCAGAGACTTTGAGTCTAAGAGCCGCTGCTTCTTGACAGTGAGGTTTGTGGGTGCTTCAGGACTTGCGTTGCATTATAAGATCACTTGAGTTACTACTAGGTCTCTACATTGTATTCTCTGTACAAATGGTATTTCTGTTTTGTTTTGTTTTGTTTTTAAACTATATTAATTTTACAAATTACAAATCACATGTGGTTGGGGACTGTCACGGAGCTTTTGTTTCTGTTCTGTTCTGTATATTGGATGAATCATGAATGCAGCCTTTATAATCTTGGCGTTACCTGGTGTCCTTACTAGATTTCCAGGTGTGGGTGAGTGAGCTGACCTTTACCTCCTGACCGTCACATGCTGTGGGAATCACCAGTAATGATAAAGATTCTCAGAGTTTGACAATAAATTCGGAGAAAAAGTACTTTCCCTCAGAATTTTGAGACATTCAACATAATGGTTTTAATATGAAAATTTATGTTGGTATCATCTGATGGACTACAAAGACAGATATCTGCTTCCCGCATTCACTTTTATCATGCTCGTTACATAAAGTGTTTGCTGCAGCCTTACCCCATGTTACAGAAGCTGGTTCATACAAAACAGAAGGCTTTGAGGATTACACAGTGGTAGTTATTCAAGCTAATCAGGACAAGCCAGCCTTCACTTCCCATAATTCACCTGTTTCCCAAGTTGTTCAGGTCAAGGCTGCTGGTGGCCTTATTTTTCAGGAACCTCCACAGACAGGGTTCATCCTAGTTAGAATTCAAGTAGTGTGTGCTGTTGTACTTGTTCAGATTTGGACATACTGCTTATAAAAAAAACGTATGAAGTATTTCTGAACAATCTTTTTAACCCTTCTCATTGTCTTTTCACAGACATCTGGAACAAAACAGGAGCTGTTAAATTGATTAGATGGTCTCCTGACAACAGTGCTGTAATAGTAACCTGGGAATATGGAGGTCTTTCTCTATGGAGTGTGTTTGGAGCCCAGCTGATTTGTACACTTGGAGGAGACTTTGCGTGAGTGAAAAAAAGAGAGAGACTTTAGATAAATAACCCATTGTTTCCCTGATAGTCCATATATTCAGAAATGCAGGTTACAGAGCTACCTTTATCTAAAATTTAAAAAAAAAAACCTATTTTACTCTTAAAAATTTTTAATAATGTACAAGATAGTAGCAAGCATTAGAGCTTAGGATTACTTCACATGCACATCAATGCACTTTGCCCAGATTTTCCCTTCTTCTCACCAAATAGCTTCCTCTGTCTTCATGCTGCATTTCATTTGTATGTAAATCTAGACTGCATACATGGTAGAGAACATGCAGTGTTTTATCTGTCATTCCTCAGCCCAATACCCTCTCTGATTCCTCATGTTTTCCTCAGGACACACTTTGCTCATGGTTCCCTCTCACTGCCATGCCTATGTATAGATTCTGTATAGGTGAGACAATGGGATATTCTCTCTGTCTGCCTGAGTTTAGTATATCTCACTTAATATGACCTCTAGTCCCATCCACCCTTATTTTACTCTTACACCAAAACACTTTGGAAAGCTCAGATTTACCTTATTGAGAATATATTGATTCTCCAAACATTTACCCTCCTAAAACTGACATTTACTATATAACTGATCCCAAACACTAGGGGAAATAAATTTCTTTTTGTGAGCCCAGTTATGTATATGACCTCATGTTAAGACCAGCTTGGGCTACATAAATAGTACTATGAAAAACTAAACTAAACTGCTGCTTTAAAATAAAAATAGTGGGGGGTTGGGGATTTAGCTCAGTGGTAGAGCGCTTGCCTAGGAAGCGCAAGGCCCTGGGTTCGGTCCCCAGCTCCGAAAAAAAAGAACCAAAAAAAAATAAAAATAAAATAAAAATAGTGGGCTGGAGAGATGGCTCAGTGGTTAAGAGCACTGACTGTTCTTCCAGAGGTCCTGAGTTCAAATCCCAGCAACCACATGGTGTCTCACAACCATCTGTAACAGGGATTCAATGTACTGTTCTGATGTGTCTGAAGACAGCTACAGTGTACTCATATAAATACAATAAATAAATCTTTAAATAAAATAAAATATTGATACATAAGTGTTTCCATTTCATGTACTAGTGTTGTATTTTTTTTGCTTTAAAAGCACAAAATCAATTTGCTTTTTTTTTTTTTTTAGCTGAAGGTAAGTGGTATGTATATTATACGCTGTTGGAAGACATCAAGTTTCTGTTCTGTTTTAGTTACAGGTCAGATGGTACCAAAAAAGATCCCCTTAAGATCAACTCCATGGTGAGTACTTTCTGTTTAAACACAGGTGCAGCTTGTAAACCTCTACAAGTTACAAACCTCAGGGCCTCTTCTGTTTCTCACATTGATCTCACAAAATCAGAGAGCAGTTTTGTCTCGGTAGATATTTCCCGTGTACTTTATTTTGGTGAGATTTATTTACTTGGGTATGTAAGATGGGGGGCTTTGCACTGTAACCAAGGCTGGCCTCAAGTAGATAGGCCAGGCTCGCCCTAGTAATCCTCTTGCCTTTGCCTTTGAAATGACTGTCTTAAAAAAATATGCTTCTGAGGAATGACCCCTTCTGCCTTCTGGCTTACACACACACACACACACACACACACACACACACACACACACGCTCATGCACACACGCATTTGACCCCCACATACCTCATATACATACACACACACAAACACAAGTTTTTAGTTTAATAACATTTCTGTAACTACTAGACGGTGCCTTTAAATTGCATGTATTAACCATTATTATCAGGTCCGCTAAGTTGGTATTTCAGACACCAACTAAAGATTCAAACAGTTAGTTAGTTCCAGGTTCAGAGAGGCTCTACCTCAAAGAACTCAAGAGAGGGCAGTGCTTCCATGTATACCTGTGCACACAAACATACACACGAAACAACTATTATTTAGCTTTTTCCCCCCTTTTTGGTTTTTCAAGACAGGGTTTCTCTGTAGTCCTGCTGTCCTGGAACTCACTCTGTAGAGCAGGCTGGCCTCACTGCCTCTGCCTCTGTCTCCCAGGGCTGGGACTACAGGCCTGTGCCCCCACCCTCCACAGAGATTTAGCTTCAACAGTGCATGACCCTGGCTTACAGACTCAAAGTCGCTGGCTTCAGAAATTGCACAGTGGAATCTAGTTACAGAATGCTAATATTGACTGGGCTTAGCAAAATATATTTCAATCTTTTACTGTAAATTTCTCAACTGAAGAAACCTCTATCTAGAGAAACTAGGTACCTTGGCCAACACAGTAACAGGGTCAAGCTGGAGTGAAAACACTTGTGTCACAGCTGACAACCCAGGGCTCTTTGCTGTATACAAAGGTCGCCTCTGTTGTAGACATTTTCTCACTGAGCTAAGAAGCAGGTAAATAAAATTGAGATGTTACAAAAGGATTTTAGGGTTGTGATCCTGAATTTGAAGCTGAGAAATTATATAGTGTTTTACCATTCTACGCGGAGGGCAGTGATGGTGGTTCCCTCTGGAGATAGTTAAGATGTACTAGATGACAAGAATCATTGATTCTGTTTGTTTAAATAATTATTTTGTGTGTCTGTGTGGATGATATGTGTATATGTGAGCAGGCCTCCATGCAGATGCCAGAGGACAACTTTATGGAGTTGGTTCTCTCCACCACTCCATGGATTCTGGGGATCAGACCGCAATGTGTGCACTTTGACCCCAGGCGCCTTGACCTGCTGAGCCAGCTGTCTTCCCTGGTTGTGGCTCTTGTCTCTGTCATCTGTCATGGTTGCTCCAGCACTCAGAAGACAAGAACTGTGCTGTGGGTTATTGCATATATTGACTCTTTTCAGTAATTCACTGAGGTTAGGAAAGAAATCAAAATAACTTTGTGTTACTTTGACTTTTTTTCTCTCTCTTCAAGAGCTGGGGTGCAGAAGGCTATCACCTATGGGTAATCAGTGGATTTGGTTCTCAGCACACTCAAACTGACACTGACCTCGGGAGTGCAGTTAAAGAGCCCAGCATTTTGTTATTTCAGTTTATCAAGAGTGTACTCACTGTAAACCCTTGTATGGTAAGTAATTAAAACCTGGGGGTGGGGGATGTTGTTTTGTTTTTAATGCTGATTATGGCAGAATTTTAGACCATTTTCCATGTCTCACAGATTTAATATATTTTTTAAATTGTTAACTTTATTCTTTGTGTATTTTCTATGATTCAAATATTTCTATAAATTTATGACAAAGTCTTATTTCTGAACATGTTTTATACTTGGTTTGGGTTTTTTTTTTTTGCG
This sequence comes from Rattus rattus, assembly GCF_011064425.1. NCBI lineage: Eukaryota > Metazoa > Chordata > Mammalia > Rodentia > Muridae > Rattus > Rattus rattus. The sequence continues at coordinate 29,683,398 of NC_046155.1, forward strand.
GGGAGGGGCAGGGTTTATTTGTGTTTAGTGTTTTATTCTTTTATAAAAGATAATGCTACAAGCAATTTGAAAGAAGCCATATTTATATGTAAGACAACTTGACTAATTTAGATTTTCCCAAAGTATGTTCTACTTTGATACTTCTTAAAAATATTCTAGGTGGGGACTAGAGAAATGGTTCAGCAGTTAAGAGCACTGATTGCTCTTCCAGAGGTCCTGAGTTCAATTCCCAGCAACCACATGGTGGCTCACAATCATCTGTAATGAGATCTGATGCCCTCTGCTGGTGCGTCTGAAGGCAGTGACAGTGTACTTACATATATAAAGTAAAATAAACCTTAAAAAATAATGTTCTAGGTGGTTGGGGCGTAGTAAATAAAGTGCTTGCTTACCAAGCTTGAGAACCTGAGGGTAAGATTGATGATGTTAGGGCGAGCCTGTGATCTCGGCTCTGGGAAGGTGCAAACAAGAGTCAACAAGCTCTGGACCCTGTGATTGAGGAAGGACCCCCCACACACACACACACACACACAAATAACAAAAACTCTGAGGCCAGAGTATAATGGCACACACTTGTAATACCACACACTTGGAAGGCTGAAGAGGATCACAGTGATTATGTATTCTAATATGCTACAGATATATGCTATGGGTACATATCTCAGTACCATCATCAATGACTTTTTAACAATAAGTGGTGTAACAGGTTATTTACATTTTAGAATACATTGAAAATTAATGTGAAAATACTTCAGATCTCAGAAGTCTATACTATAGTATGGATCCACAGAAAAAGAAAAAGAGAGTATATTCCTGCCCTTCCTCGTTCCAGATAATTTTTTAAATTTTTATTTTATTTATTTAATGTATGAGTGTTCTGATACATATATATACATATATATACACACACACACACACATACATACATACATACATACATACACACACACACACACACACACACACATCCACTTGCCTGAAGAGGGCATCAGATTTCCCTATAGATGGTTGTGAGCCACCATGTGGTTGCTGGGACCTTTGGAAGAGCAGCTGGTGCTCTTAACAACTGAGCCATGTCAGCCAGCCCCAATTCCAGATAATTTTAAAGCCTCCTTCTGTGGCTAGGAAGATGGCTCAGTGAGTGGGTAAGTGAGGACTGGATTTTGGAATTCCCAGAACCCATGTAAAAGCCAGGTGGGTATTGCAGCCATCTGTAGTTTCAGCAGGAAGGAGGTAGGGGTGGGGGATTCCAGAACAAGCTAATTAGTCTACCTAGCCAGAGTAACAATGTCCAGATTCAACAAGAGATCTTGCTTCAGTGCATAAGGTAGAGAAGAACTGTTAAGGAAGAGACCTGACATCAACCTTGGATCATCACGTGCACACCTACAAACACACATACATGCACCACACACACTCACACGTATACATAAAGATATATATAAACCACCCTTGATTTATTTTGGACTAAATGGGAAAGGGATAGGCTACCACTGTCTGATTTGAATGTAAGAATCTTCTCATCTTGAGAACATCTTGAGAATCTTCTGTGATCAATATTGATTGATGGTACTCGTTCAGTAATAAAACTAAAATGGCATGTTACTCCATGGTCCCTACCTAATACTGAGTGTTTTTCTTTGTTTTCCCCTTTGCCCTTCTTTCTCCATCAAGAGTAACCAAGAACAGGTGTTACTTCAGGGAGAAGATCGCTTATACTTGAACTGTGGAGAAGCCTCACAGACCCAAAATCTGAAGTACTCCTCAGCACGCACTGAGCATATGCCCAGACACGGGAAGAGCCCATTTGCAGATGGAGGTCTAGAGGCTCCAGGATTAAGCACTTTACTTGGACATCGACATTGGCATGTTGTACAGGTAAGTGTTCATTTACTGACTACCACTGACTCACTTATCAGGAATGAGTCACTTGGAACCAGTCTTTAATTATTTTCATCGTTATAGCTCTCAATGCTTTGGTGTTTTTTCCTTGCCTTTTTTTTCTCTCCTTGATAGAGTATATCCTAGAAGTTTATTTCTTTTTCCCTCAGTGAAGATAACTTTACGTTGAACCTCTGTTTCACTTAATCTAGCACAGTGGACTTGGACAGTCCAAAGTGTATCCACTGCATGGCAAGAGATGACTTGACTGGCACCTACCACAGCTGACTTAGAGCTTCAGCAGTTAATCACTTACACCTGACCCAGATTGCAAACCTCCGAACACTTGAGAAATCTATTGCTCATAATTTTATTATGATTTAATGTTTTTCCAAATTATGGATTCATCCTGATACCACGTTTAAATTAGCAGGTTCAATTAGCAACTTTGACAGATTTGACATTTGAGATGGATTAATTCTGAATTTGCATGCCAATTAAGATTAATTTGGTACAGTAAGTAAATCAAAATTTCTTTAAGAAATTTGTATGCCTAGTTTCAAAGTTCTAAATATTTTCTTTCTCCTAATACCAAAATGGCAGAGCCTGCTATTAGATTAGTTTCTTTTAGTCAATTTATTTTTATTGTCTTTTTCCTTTTGATTCCTTTCCTTTCCTTTCTTTTGAGAGTCTTGCTATGTATTTGGTCCTGAATGGTGGGACCATACATGTACACTACCACACTAACTTCTTTTAATCAGTTCTATTTCCATAATTCCTTGCCTTCTCTCTGCTTATATCTTACTAGTTTGCTGCAGCTCTCATGTTATTTTCAGTTGATTTTGAGTAAAGAAAATGAAAGATGGAAAACTGGTCATTCTGTGAGGGTTAAAGGAGGAATAGCTCCTACATTGACTCGTAGTATGCACTGAAAAATGTATTAAACATACATTAATAACCTTGTGGAATCAAACTATGTACATTCCATTTTATAATTAGTAACATTTTTAAAGATAAAACTGCATCAGCTACTTCCTTGACTAAAATTTTCCACTGCTCCCTTCTCTCCTGTAGCCATTTCTCTGCTATTTTCATTTCCCCATACTATTCATTCTACACTGACCTAGAATCAATGCCAGTTCTGCCTAGCCAGGTCTGTGTTACCAGAGAGCCAAGTAGAACAGAGGATCGAAGAAGGTAGGTCTGGAACTAAAACATCCCTCAGGCATAACACAATTGAATTTCCTTCCAGCTCAGTAATTCAGTGCCCCTTAGCCGTCTATGAAGCTTTCCACTAAACAAGCACATGGAACTGATGTTAGGATAGGCAGCAGCAGGAGTCATGTTCCCAGATGAAGTTTTAAGTGTGCATTTACCTAGGTCTCTTCAATTCTTTATTCATCTCTGTTCTTTTACTTTTAAATAAAGATAAAATTGTTTGGGTAAAATATTTGTTAAGAGGTTAACTTATTTACCATTAGGTTAAACAAGTAGTTCACAAAAATAAAGTAAAAATGCCAAAACTTCATTCTGCTTTGGAACCCTTTTAAACCCAAATGAGAAATAAACACTTAAAAACTAATAAAGATATAAGCTAAAAATGCCACAGCTGTGTGCCTAAGACATTTACATTGAAATAGAATTTTAATTTCGAATTTCATAGAATTCCAACAGGCTCGTGTGTGAGGAAGTTCCTATGACTCTTCCAGCATCACACAGGGTACTAGCTTACATAGCCTCAAAACAGTCTACACTGAAGTAAAGAATCCAGTGTACTTTAAAGTCTGATTATTAATGTTGAATCATATAATTTACTATTGACCTTGTACTAAAACTTAGAATTTGCCCGTGTGGCTTTTTTGTTTTTTTTGTTTTGTTTCGTTTTCTTTTGTTTTGTTTTGTTTTAACTAGTTGCCCTGCTTTTTGCTGGCTAACACTGGAGCCTGGCGACTGAATGCAGAGTGGTAGTGGTCTTTCTGGGGACTGGCTATATAGTGCAGAAGCTTTACCTTGTAAGCTTCCTTCATCCTTCCCGAGGACTCCCTGGAAAAGCATGGGGGGCATGGTTTTGTTCCCCTTCCCTCTTACCCTCTTATGTAGGGCAAGACCACATTCTCCATTAAAGTTGGTTTGGTTGTGTGGTTTCTGTCTTGTGTGCTCACTGCGTTATATGGAGGTCATCTAATGAGCCTCACTGATTCTGCTGTGCTTTCTGCCCATCATCTGGACCACTGCAGTTTGTTTCTTTAGTTTGCTCAACCCTTCTGTTTTATACAACTTACCTTCTGGATTAGAAGATTTTGTTACTTACATGTCTGTAGCTAAACTAAAGAGTAGCTAGTTATAGAGATGATACCTTTCTCAGTTTATTTTTCAAATTTAGTTTTCTTAATTACAAGTTTAGAAAGTAACACATTGGAACACAAGGTGAAAAGCTTTTTAGTTTGTGGCTGTTTTCTTTGTTGAGCTCAGTGTTTTGTATAATGTAAACATAGGTTTCTACAAGGTCTTTATTTAGTATTCTAAGGATATTGACTTTATACTTAACCTGGAAAGAATAGTTGTTACAAAATGCCAGAGGTAAATACCAGGTACTTCATTAGGAAGCCCAGTAGTCAATTTTCAAGGCTATTTTGCTTGTAAGTGATTTGCTCACATCTCTCTAATTTTATCAGGTATGGGAGATGTGGTATTTGTCAAAGATCAAATCTGCTGGGGCAAGTCCTTTAGTCTCACAAGTTAGAGAAAACTAGTCTAGTCTGGAGACAGCGTTTAACAGGAGAACAAAAAAGAAGGAAAGCAGTTAGTTCCCGTTGAGGAAAGAGAGGTTGGCGAAGCCTTCTGTGAAGGGCAAGACCTTCCTATACCCCAGCTCAGTACCCCAGGGATGTGCCTGATGCCTGGGCCCTGCTCGTGCCTGGGCCCTGCTCATGCATACCTTTATGGCCTCCTTTCTCCATTCCTCACTAGCTCCCTCTTCCTTGGCACACACAGCATTAAGTGTATAGTACAAAGTTCAGATGACACATAGATCAAAGAAGGTGACCCTAGAGAAAAATGGATATTTTGTTCTAGTAATAAAATATTCAGACAAAATTAAAAAGCCTATTATTTTAACTCATGTTTGGGTCCTGAAGATACATTATTTATAATTTATAGTATTTCATTGACTTTGAAGGTTAAACAATAGGTTGGGTTTGAGGGGGTTGTTTTGTTTTGTTTTGGAAGGGATGTACATCAGAGTGTGAAGATTTGATAAGCTCTTGCTGAGTCTATGTTGGAATCAGTTTTGCAGGGACATGCTCGCTCACACATCACATTTCATAGAATTTAGTGAATCATCAAAGTTTGGGGAGGGCAGGATTCTTTGGGTTTTATTATTTTACCTAGTGGCAGCATGCTGCTTACTCTGGTACACTCGTTACATTCTTTTCTAAGTAATGGAGAGCTATTAATTCACTTGTACTCTTAAGCTGACTGAAGGGATAACTGCGGTTTACCCTTTAGGAGTAAATTTTATTGAGAGTAATGCAAGTGCTCTGGGTTTATTGCTTTCACCTGATTCTCTTTTTGTCTTTATGCAGCTTTATTAGATTTGATTATACTTATTAGATTTGATTATACTTTATATGGTTTTCTGATTTGGGTTTCTTTTCTGCATATATCCAGTTTTCTCGAGTCAAATGAATAAATTTGAAGCTTTTCTTATTCCAGGAACAGAAGACTCTTCAGTTGCTCTGTTTTTCTGTTAATTCACATTCCACTTCCAACTGCTCCTGGAAGCTAATTAATAGACCAGGAGTGTATAGAGCTAAAACTTACTCCACATTAATAACCTACAGTTATTGAGTGTATGGTAGCGCTGGTAAAATGATAGCATGAACAAAGGTGTAAGCTAGACACCACGGGGACTGTGTTTACATTGGTGCTTAGGATGGAGGCCTAATATCTGTAGTATGTTAAGGGTTCTTGTGGATCAGGAAAGTTGAGCAGCCAAATAGAAAAATAGTAGTTTAAGCATATTCATACAGGTGCATGGGTGCTTCTAAGAAATAGGGTAAAAAAATAAGCCAGTTGCTAGTCTCAAGCAACAAAATTTTTGTTTGTATTTACATTGATTAATTTTATATGCATTGCTTTTTTTTTATCACAACAGTAAATAATAAAGATTTCCATTACAAACCAAAGCGCTTGCTGAGCTGCCATTTCTTTGGGAATGGTCTACATCAGCAGACAGAGGCTGTTGGCTGCAGTCTGTGCTTACCATCACATGCTTCTTAGTCAGTTTATATTGGATTTGATATTAGAAACAAGCAGTGCTGTGTGGGGAAGTGTGGAAGGATTAAGATAGGACATGGAAATGTTGGTTCCTAATCAGATGCCAGTTCCAAGGGCTGTCACTAAAGGTACTGCACAGTGCCCGAACCGTATGCAGGGAGCAGGGTCTCATCTTGTGTGCTGTTTATGCTTTAATTTGAAATACACTCCATAAGTCTTACCAAACTGATATGTTATTTTCTATAGATTTCCAGCACCTATCTAGAAAGCAATTGGCCTATACGGGTGAGTTGTTGTTTTTGTTGGTGTTGTAATAGTCAGTCACTCCGGGAGATGAGCCATTGTGGATTCATAACAGAAATTTCAATACTTGATCTACTGTGTAGTACACAGTAGTGGATTCTCCTCTATTTTTGTCAAATATGACTATCAATATTGGGGCTTTTAGTATAGCATCTTATATTTAAATCACTTAGCAAATATGTATTAGTAGTTTCTTTGCCTTATATTTTATTAAGTACTTTATATCATATGCAGGAAAGAGGTTTTAATTTTTTTTTAAACAGTTTTCAGCTATTGATAAACTTGGACAAAATATCGCTGTGGCTGGCAAGTTTGGATTCGCGCATTATTCTTTACTTACCAAGAAATGGAAACTTTTTGGAAACATTACTCAGGTTAGTCTTTTTTTTTTTTCTTTTTTTAAGAAAAATAAATTTCAAGATACAAAGCATGAAAAAGAAAAAGAAAGAAAATTATACTGAGGCTGGAGAGAGAGCTCAACTATAAAGCACTTGCTGTATTTACAGGTTCTTGGAGGAAAAGAGAAGTAGGAAGAGAAACTGATATTTGATAATAAGTCCCTTTTGATAAAATAGTTGATATTTGATAAAGGATTTTGCATTGAGATAATTGGCTTTTCATTCTTGTTAAGATCATTGATAGGTGTTAGGAGGTGAGTCAGCCATTAGAGTGTTTTATGTAAAAGCCAGGGATCCTGAGCTCAGATCCCCAGAGGCCATGTAGATGCGCGATGGAAATGGCAAGTCACTGTACTGCCGTCCTTGGAAGGGAGATGAGGCATCGAGTGGAGAAGCCAGGCTGGTCAGCCAGTAGCTTTGACAGAGAGATGCCACCCAAAGAATGAGGTAGAAGAGCCATCAGAGAAGATTCCAGACCTCAGACCCTGGGAAAAAAGATTAGTAGCAATAATTATTTAGCCTAGGGCTTAATATTACCTTTAGGACTGAGTTATCTAATGTGGGGAGACTAAATGTCCACAAAATTAAGAGGTCATTCTGTGTGTGATATGTGCATCCAGATAGCAGGAGGAGGTGGGGAGGAGATGAGGGTCAGAGGGAGATGAATTAGATTTTATGAGAGTCAAACGGGAAGGAATGAAAAAAATTAAAGTAGGTGTCTTTTGTGTACCAGGCACGCACTTTTAAATGCATTGGTGTTATCAACCCAGTTAGGACACTAGTTCTATCATTTGCCAAAAGATTGGGATCCATGCACTCATCTGCTGAGGAATAAAGCCACAATTTAAATCAAGTTGTTTTAGGTGTGAGATTAGTGATGGTGTATAGTATTGCGATATTTTGAATGACACAGCTGTTTCTTTTAGGAATATTTTTTTTTTTAAACAGGATATGGTACATTGTTAATAGAAGTCCTGGAGAAATAGTTTAGGTGAGAGAGAATGAAGCAGAAATAATATGAGCTTTCTAAGAGTACTGTATTTGTTGAAAATTTGAGTAACATAATTAAGGTTAGTGCATCTTACATATTTCTTTTAAGGAGCAAAATATGATTGTGACTGGTGGCCTAGCCTGGTGGAATGACTTTATGGTCCTTGCCTGTTACAACTTAAGTGACCGCCAAGAAGAGGTAACTTTTTTTTCTCAGAAATAATAGTTAATTTTAGAGCTAGGCATGATTTAATTTTAATAGACAATAAGCCATTAAAAACTGAACAAAGCATTTTGTTCCAATAATTTAGCATATTTCAATAGTACACTTACTGTTTGGGTTCTTCCTGTTCTTTTTCAAAATGACAAATTGAATTGTAAGATACCATTATAGCACCCCAAAAAGCTGAGACAGGAGGATTGTGAATTCAGCTCCATTCTGAGCTAAATATTAACCCTGTCCCAGAAGCAAATAAACCTAAAAAGAATAACCTTTTAGGTGGAAAAGAATATCTAAAGGTTGATAATAAAACATTACAAGTAAAGAATACATAAGAATGACTTCTTAAGGATATGTTCTTAAGGATAGCTTTATTTATTGATTTATATGGTGGTTTTGAGGATGTGGTTGTCTCAGTAATCAGGTTTGTGTACACAGATCTGAACCATGGTCTAATAATATTATATTCAATCTTGATCAAGTTATCTTCGATTATTTATGAAGAGTTAGCTTCCCAAAATATAAACATTCATTATTGTGCTAAAATGTTGTTAATTCTTTTGACTCCTGTTACTTTAAAGTGAATGGGGGAGGAGTCTGCAGATGAAGATAGGCTGGCCGAGAACTTAACACCCTCGGTGACGGTGACCGTCTGAGTTTTATGTTCTTTATTTTCTTCTTCAGCTCAGAATCTACCTACGAACATCAAACCTGGACAATGCCTTCGCTCATGTCACCAAAGCACCAATAGAAACATTACTGCTTAGTGTCTTCCGGGACATGGTGGTAGTGTTTAGAGCAGACTGTTCAATATGCCTCTACAGTATTGAAAGAAAATCTGATGGGTAAGTTATCACATGGGTGAGTCTCTCTCACTCCTGTCTCAGGTTTTCTAAAGCCTTTTCCGTCTGCTGCATATTTCGTTTCATTATAAGGAGTTTTGGGGATGTTGATGTAGTGGCTCTGAAGGAAAGCACACGGACCTGCATGGCTGTCTGAGCTTTCCTCCCTGTGCTGAGGGGAGCAGAGCTCTGATTTTAGGTGAGATGAGTCTTAGATACTTTTCCCACAGCTTACGAGTTGGTGGCTGATGACTGGTCTGCTCTTCAGGTACTTGTGAGAAGCTGAGAACTACCCTCAGAAAGCCCACCTCTTCCTTGCTACAGTGGACAGTGTAGTCTGCAGCACCAAAACCTCCTACTATTGACATCAGTCAACTTGCAGCATGTAGGCCACACAAAGAGTTGTCCTTTGTTCTTAAAAGTGTGTGTGTGTGTGTGTGTGTGTGTGTGTGTGTGTGTGTGTTTGTGTATTTTAAGATTTGTTTATTTGTATGAGTACACTGTAGCTGTCTTCAGACACACCAGAAGAGGGCATCAGATCTCATTTCAGATGGTTGTGAGCCACCATGTGGTTGCTGGGATTTGAACTCAGGACCTCTGGAAGAGCAGTCAGTGCTCTTAACTGCTGAGCCATCCCTCCAGCTCAAGTATATGTTTTTTAATAAGTACCTGAATTAGGTATGTGCTGAAGTGCTGTGGTGGATTAGTAATGCAAAGATAAAAAATTAAAACATTACTACTGGGCTGGAGAGATGGCTCAGTGGTTAAGAGCACTGACTGCTCTTCCTGAGGTCCTGAGTTCAAATCCCAGCAACCACATGGTGGCTCACAACCATCTGTAATGAGATCTGATGCCCTCTTCTGGTGTGTCTGAAGGCAGCTACAGTGTACTCATACAATAAAATAAAATCTTAAAAAAAATAAATTTATAAAACATTACTACTTCAGTAGTTAAACTTTTGTCATCTCACAACCACACAGTTGTCTCCAACCCCCCGTTCCCCAGGTTTTTCTTAACCTTTGAGCCCTCTCTCCAGCCCCAACATTAGTAATCTTAATGGGAGGATATTAGGGAGAAGAGGACAATGGGGAGAAGACATTTGGGTCTGCTGTGTAGACATAAATGTGCTGTAATATAGCAACTGCAAAGGAAAAACAAATCTGAACATCGTTGAGTTATGAACTTTTTTGTTTATTTCCACAGTTCGAATACGACAGCGAGTGTTCAGGTTCTTCAGGAGGTCTCCATGTCGAGGTACATTCCTCATCCCTTCCTGGTGGTGTCTGTCACACTGACGTCAGTGAGTACAGAGAATGGCATCACCTTGAAAATGCCACAACAGGTACTGATGCATTTTCAGAGCTCGTGGTAATTTACATCTCAGTCCTTAATGTCTTCATGAGTCTTTGTGTCATTCACTTGTTCAACCAATCCGTGCTAAGTGTCTGTAGTGTGCCTTGCATGAAGGTGCTGAGCTTTAGTGGCAGGCCAAGGAGACCAGCGCTGGTCAGCATTAAACAAGGAAGTGCACACATAGACCTAGGGCATAGGCCAGGAACCTGGTGTAGTCTGTTTAATCAATCAGAAAGCTTTTCTATAGTAATTGATTTGAAGCCTGGAGCAGAAGTAGGAGAGTTCTCAACAAAGAGAAAGAAATTCAGGCAGTCATGCAAAGGTTTTCAGACAAGAGACAACATGATGCAATCAGAGGGTTGAAAATTTTTCGTGTCTAGAGCTAAGGCTGTAAGAAAAGAGAAGTCTTGTGGACAATATTGGTAGCTTTAGACGTTTATTTCAAACCAGTGTTTATTCTAACTTGATGAAGGGAGGCACCACAGAGGATGCCGTACTGACTTTGTCACTGGTGTATGAGGCCTGAGCATAGGAGGAGAGGGCTGGAAGGAAGGAAAATGAACGTAGGGTGTAGAGGACGCCTGGCAGTTAGGGAGAGCATAACCCCACAGTTGATGGGTAGTAACTGGGTGTACAATGGCACTGGGACCACCTGGGTTGCCGTCTCTTCCTATTCCAAGGCTGCTGCTTCAGCTCCCGGGCAGGCTGCAAACCATATGTAACTGGGGATCTATTGCGAAAGAGGAAGTCTATAATATGTAGATTTGTCATGCTCTACCCAGCTTTCTTATAATTTAGGTACTTCATTAAACTTGAGCATTTTCATAAGATTATAGAAAACTGCATTTTACACTGCAGTTAAAATTGTTATCAGCTGTTATTACAAGGATCCTGACTGGGAACAGCTTGCCCCTTTCCCTATTAATTGGGAAAATAAACAATAAGAGCCACTCTGTAAATCACTGTGGTTCTCTTGGCTCCTACACTGTAACATTGCCATCTGCACGCCAGCAGCCCCACGTCGCGTCTGCCGTGCTCGTCGTCACGTCTGCCGTGCTCGTGAGCTCCTTCGCTGCTCCGGGCTCCTCTTTGAACTTGATCACTTGCTTTCTTCCTTACAGCGCAGCTCCCATTCATTCCATCCGTAAGCTCTGTCATGGTAACCGGCCACCTTGGTTGGTAAAATAAAGTTCTGTTTCACACAATTCCTGCTACAAGATTTTAAAGAAAAGTGAAAATTACAGAATCACCATTTTATGTCCCAAGAAAATAACTGATTCAGCCATGATTGTTATAACGTGAAACTTTACATCACAGTGAAGCCGTAGTCATCAGAGTATCAATGTTGTATGAAACAAATGTTGTGTTCTTCCCAAGGTGCGATAGTAGGAAGTTCATATGAAGATTTCTTACCAAAAACATAGAGCCTAAATGGAATTATGTCTGAAATCATCTTCCATTCTCAGAAATTATAGAGATGGAGAATTAGTCTAATTATACCACAAGAAAGAAGCTCATAGGTTACCTGTATGAATCACCCAGTGCAGTGTTGGTAAGCTGCAGTATGAAAAGTGTGGCTACTGCTTGTCTTGGTTTCCTTTTTATTGCTATGATAAGGCACCATGACCAAGGCAACTTATAAAAGAAGGTTTAAGTGAACTGACAGTTCCGGAGGACTTGAGTCTGTGATGGTGGAGGAGCGAAAGCAAAAGGCCACGGGAGCAGCTGCTGAGAGCTCACATCTCGATCTATAAGTGGAGGCAGAGAGAGAGAGAGAGAGAGAGAGAGAGAGAGAGAGAGAGAGAGAGAGAGAGATTGATTGGATAAGCACCTAAGTGAAGCAGCAAGTGAGCACACTGAGAATGGCTTGTCCATTTGAAACCTTAAAAGCCACCCCAGGGACACACCTCCCACCCCAGGGACACACCTCCCACCCCAGGGACACACCTCCCACCCCAGAGACACACCTCCCACCCCAGGGACACGCCTCCCACCCCAGGGACACACCTCATCTAAAGACCAAATCTCCTAATCTTTACCCAGCAGCGCACCCAATCGGGGACCAAACGTTCAAATACAGAAGTGAGCGGTGCGTATGTGAACCACCATATGCTATGCTACATGAACAAGCCATTGAGCCTATTTGTACACTCATTAAAATCAGCTATTAAAAAGCACCATTGTAATATTAACATTAAATATGAACTGAGAGAAAAATAAAAAATTGTTTCATTAACATTGTAGTTCAAGGAAAATGCCTACAAATTTTAGGATTGGATTAGATATCAGAGAATAGATAGCATAACGTCTACCTTGGCAGATTTAGAGAGGAAAAATCTTGGTGTAAGCTGGATCCAGTGGTGATCAGTAGCATCGTTAGTAAGGAGTGCAGCAGTTTAAGAGGGCTTCACACAGAGGTATTTCCCTTAGTGAAGGACCAGTGAAACAGTTGAAATGTAATAGGAGGGAAATAGAGAGAGGGAATTGGATCTCTTGGAGCTGAATTAGAAGTCAGCTAGGAACGGAACTCAGGTCCCCTGCAAAAGCAGTAAATGCCCTTAACCACTGAGGCACCACTCCAGCAACAGACCCTGTTTCTCCAATACCTCACTTAGATTTTGTACCATGAAGCCCTCTGATTCAAACATGCTTTTCCTGTTTTGTCATGCCTAGGTAGGCAGTAAGTTCTGTTTGCTTTTTTTAAGTCAACATACTCTTCCCCTGTACAGATGAAACTCCATTACTTACCTGATAGCAGTGTTTCTCAAACTCCTGCTATGTCCTTGTTCAAGTGGGTGGTGGGTTAACAATGACAATCACAGGCTCTTTACTCTGGCATCTGATTAAGATCTCCATAGTAAAATACAGTAATTTATCCTGACTAAATGGATTTTTAAAATGACTCTGTCCTTTGAGAGATGTGCAAGATGGTTTCTGTGTCACAGTTTTCTCCCCAAAGGTCTGCTGCTGCCCAGCTGGCAGGTGATTCTCACGGTTCCCAGCGGGGCCGCTCCGTCATAGCTGCATGTATTTGCTTACATTTCATGCCTAGGTTAAAGTACAACCTTTTCCTACTTCTGACCTCCAAGCCTCCATGCTGTCTCCTCCTTTTAACCCTTCTCTAGTGACAGCAGCTGGATCACTGAGGTCAGCTCCAATGTGTGCGTGCGTGTGTGTGTGTGTGAGCGCGTGTGTGTGTTACTTTGTCTTGTCAGGAAACTTGTTTTCCCATAGAGCCTAGCAAGATGGCTATATTTAGTGCAACCCCAGTAAATGCTGTTGGTTGTTAACCTATAAGTTTACCAGGTGGTGAGGAATGCCAAGAACATGCCTATAAATTAGTATTGATGAGTTTCTTTCGGGAATTTCAGGCTCGTGATGCAGAGAGCATAATGCTGAACCTTGCAGGACAGCTCATCATGATGCAGAGGGACCGGTCAGGTCCTCAGATCCGGGAGAAGGACAGTAACCCTAGCCAAAGGAAACTCGTGAGTAACGCTGTAAGGCATTTCAGGCCCTGAGGCGTGATTACCAGGTCAGGGCTTATGAACAGAGGAATTTAAGGGGAAAGTGGTGTGTTGTGACTTAGACACTAAGAATATACATAAAATTCATCTTACAACTGGGTTTAAGAAGAAAGAAGGATAAAACCTGAAATAAGAAAATTTCTCATTTTCTAACTATTACTGCTTAGGTACAGTTTTGTAAATTTCATTTATTTATTGGGAAAAAAACATAGAGGTTAGTAATCATAGGGGTTTTTGGTTTTTTTTTTTATTTTAGATTTCAGTGCATATAGTTTGAAAGATTACTATTCTCTCTCTAATTCTAAATAAATGTCCCTTTAAATAAAAAAGACATTTATTTTGAACATCTGTGAAGCCAGTACCTATGTACTTAAGAACTTCCATATTTAACCGGAGAACCCAAATCCCTGTATTCTGTGTCTCCCTCAGCTGCCGTTCTGCCCTCCCGTTGTACTAGCTCAGTCAGTGGAAAATGTCTGGACCACCTGTCGAGCAAACAAACAGAAGCGGCACCTTCTGGAGGCCCTCTGGCTGAGCTGTGGTGGTGCGGGGATGAAGGTTTGGCTGCCTCTCTTCCCCAGGGATCACCGCAAGCCCCACTCCTTCTTGTCCCAGCGGATCATGCTGCCTTTCCACATCAACATTTACCCCCTCGCCGTTCTGTTTGAAGACGCGTTGGTCCTTGGTGCTGTCAATGACACTCTGCTCTATGATTCTCTGTATACACGGAACAGTGCTAGGGAGCAGCTGGAGGTGCTCTTCCCCTTCTGCGTTGTGGAGAGAACCTCTCAGATCTACCTCCACCATATCCTCCGCCAGCTCCTGGTCAGGAACCTTGGCGAGCAAGCCCTCCTTCTGGCTCAGTCGTGCGCTGCGTTACCTTACTTCCCTCATGTGTTGGAGCTCATGCTCCATGAAGTGCTGGAAGAAGAAGCTACCTCACGGGAGCCCATTCCCGACCCACTGCTTCCCACCGTGGCGAAGTTTATCACCGAGTTCCCCCTTTTCCTTCAGACAGTCGTGCACTGCGCCCGGAAGACTGAGTATGCGCTGTGGAATTACCTTTTTGCAGCTGTTGGGAACCCCAAGGACTTATTCGAGGAATGTTTGATGGCTCAGGATTTGGACACAGCTGCCTCTTACCTTATTATCCTACAGGTAACGCTTGTCCTTGTGAGGGGATAAGAATTCGTGGTCTTAACTGTAGGAGGGAGAAGGTGTGTCCTTATGATCAGGTTTATGGAATTAGACCATTTTGGAATGATCATAGCTTATCGTGTATGTCTTTCATTCTGAAAAACTCAGGCTTGCCAAGTGACCAGAGATTTCCTTTTTAAAAGTGACATTCCTAAATATTTTAGTTTTTTGTCCCTAAAAGGGCCTAAAACAGATTAATGATTTCAGAATATAATTTTAAATAAGATTGACGGTATAGGGATGTATGTGTACATAAGTTCAGATAAGCACAGCCCTTAGCCTGTGGAAGGCACAGGACTCTCAGGTGTTGACTCTTGCCTTCGACCTTTGAGACAGTGTCTCTCCAGCTTTTCCCGACTGCCGAAGTCAGGAGAGCTGGGTTTCATGCTTCTGCGGGTTCTCCTGTCTCCACCCCCACCTTAGTGTGGAGACTACAGAGGTTTTACATGGATTCTAAATCCAGGTCATCTGGCCTGCATAGCAAGAACCTAACTCTTGAGCCATCCCAGCAGCTGAAATGTTCTCATATATATTATATATGATGCGTATGTTCCATTAGAAATACTACACCAGACTAATGAAATGTGAGAAACATTAACAGTGAGAAGAATGGTACTCTGGGCATTACAGAAGGGTCTGAGTTACCTACAATAATAGGTCTATTTCCATACAATGTAAGATTCCTGAAAGGATTCTAATAAGACCTTGGGAAACTTGTTTCATTATTTGATAAAGGGGCTCAAAAGTTTGGTACTATTGCAAATCTGAAAGGCTACCCAAAAGTTCTTAAATAATACCACACAATAGTTTTCATTTATACAAAAAGCCCAGTTGAAATCTCAGACTGAAGCAGATCTCTTGTCAACACATTTGCTCCATGACAAGTAACTGAGAGCAGAGGAGATGTCTAAGCAAGGCAAGTGGGCCTCAGGGTGGGACTCGCTTGGCTCCTAGTGGGAGAAAACATTGTCGTCACAAGCAGTCAAAGTCAGCGCAGCAGAGTGTCTGCTGCCCTCAAGCCCTGGGAGCTCTCACTGGCTGTGGAGCGGGATTTTCCTCTAGCTGGGGCTATGCTCAGCCTATCAGGAGCTCTCCACAAAAACAGGCAAGGTGCTAGGTTGTAAAGGAGCTGGGGATGCTCCATGTGCAACTATGGGGCTTGGTCCTGCCTGAAGCAACAACTTCAGTCAGACTTGCAGAGAGTGCTAGAGGAGACAGACCTAATTTTTTTGGCGTAGGGAAAACCTAGATTTATCTTGCTTTCTATCGATCTTCAACAATTTAGATAACTCCGTTTCCTTATCCTGTAATGGGAATGGTGTAACTTTACAGTCAAAGAGAGAGAACGGCAATAATAATAATGTCCGTGTGTATTGTTAGCTAACGTGCAGCGGAGTGCAGTGAATTGTAGTGTGAACTATACAAACAGAGCAGCTGTTTCACTTTTGCACATCTGGAACTTTTAAATGCTCCTTTTAATTTTATTATTAAATTGCCCAGCCAGCTTATTCCTCAGACTGAGAGAAGTGTCAAGAGAAGGATTGCTCTGTCATCCAAGATTATATCATATAAATGGAATGCTATCTGGTTTGGTTGTTTTTCTAGAATATGGAAGTCCCCGCAGTAAGTAGGCAGCATGCCACCCTCCTGTTCAACACAGCACTGGAACAGGGCAAATGGGACCTGTGTCGACACATGATTCGATTTCTTAAAGCCATTGGTTCTGGAGAATCTGAGACCCCTCCATCCACACCTACATCTCAGGTTAGTACAAAATTATACAGCTTCTCTAGGGCATACACCGCCAGAGCATCTGTGACTAAAACTACTGTCTGCTGTGTAACCACAGGAGCCCAGTTCAAGTGGTGGCTTTGAGTTCTTCAGGAATCGGAGCATCAGTTTATCCCAGTCAGCTGAAAATGTTCCTCCTGGTAAATTCGGCTTACAGAAAACTCTAAGTATGCCAACTGGTCCTTCTGGGAAAAGGTAAAAGGATGAAGAGCAATTACTGTTTTCAGAGCATTTGTTACACTACATACATTTCAAGGCATTTATAAAGCGAGTCTTAAAATACTTAATTCAGTTGCAAAATCTTTTCATTTGTCAAAGGCTTAGAGAAGGCTTCTGTGTTTCTTTTTTCTTTTTCTTTCTTGTTAAGTTCACTTCTGTTCTCTGTAGTTTTTATATCTTTGTACTAAAGTAGATTTGGGTACACTTGTTCTAAATGTAATTAATGTAAATTACTTCCAGTGACAGGTGTCTTAGGGTTTCTATTCCTGCACAAACATCATGACCAAGAAGCAAGTTAGGGAGGAAAGGGTTTATTCAGCTTACACTTCCACATTGCTGTTCACCACCAAAGGAAGTCAGGACTGGAACTGAAGCAGGAGCTGGTGGAGAGGCCATGGAGAGAGATTACTCACTGGCTTGCTTCCACAATGGGCTGGGCCCGCCCACCCTTGATCACTAGTTGAGAAAATGCCTTAGAGCTGGATCTCAAGGGAGGCTCCTTTCTCTGTGATAACTCCAGCTTACGTCAAGATGACACACAAAACCAGCCAGTACAACCGGGGACTCAAATAAAACCTTAGATAATGGGGGAGCTGAATGGAAGGTACGTTTTGAAGACCAAGGACTACTTCTGCCATAAATGGAAATTGTCTCTGGCGTGTGACACGCAAACTCAGTGGTCTCGACAGACCATTGGAATTGCCTCTGGTTTGCGAGGAAACTCCTGTATTGCTTCTGCTGTTACCTGTTCTTGGCTCTTGTATTTTCTCTTCCCTAAGTGTTTTGGGTTATTTTGATTTGGTTTTGTTTGTTTCCTGTTTGTTTGTTGTTTTTATGTATTTGTATTTTTACTGCAATATATAGCATACCAAGAGTTAACATGTTTTATTGTATTTTCTTTTTTCTCCTGTCACAGTCATTAACACTCTTCCTCGATACAAATACACAAACACACAAACAAAAATCACCAATAAAATATAGCCATAGGAGAAGTATCAACAATTTCGAGCCACAGTCTGAAGTTAAATAGTGGTCAATACCCTACCAAGAGCTCACTGTGTGCTACCCACTCTGTGGAGAATTTGCATTTCTAGGTCTTAATCCTGACAACTCTGTAGGGTCATTCCTCATTGTGGAAGTGAGAAACAGGCTCGGAAAAACACTGATTTTGTTCACACAGCCGATGGAAGGCGGAGTGAGACCAGATCTGAGAAGTCCTGCTTCTGATGCCAGGCTCTCCTGTTCCATGGTGGCCTGCTTCTCACTTAGAGCCGCTACTCGGTTCCTACTGGTTACACGTTTGCTCATATCGATTAGAGATGATAGACTGTATGTACTCGTCATTGATTTTATGAAGTTTTTTTTCATAGATCTATAAAGTGCAAGTAGAGAGGATCTCATCTTGCCCTCTTTCATTGGTGTCACAAATGCATTTGTTTGTTCTCTCTTCTTCCCACTTCAGGTACACACCACTTCTTCCTCTCTGGCTTCTTTTGTCTCCTACTGATTCTTATGTCGTCCATATTCAATTCTACAAATTGGTCTTAAGAGATTACCTGTGTGCCTGGCATGGTGGTGTATTCCTTTAATCCAGCACCTGGGAGGCAGAGCAGAAGGGTATCTGAGTTTGAGGCTAGCCTGGTCTATGTAGTGAACTCCAGGACTACATAGAGAGACCCTGTTTCAAGAGTTAAAGGGGTGTGGGTGGAGTTAGGTGTCCCGCAGGTGTAAGAGATTGTGATAAGGAAAAGCCCTGACGCCTTTTCTTCCAAGTCAAACACAATTAGATAACAAATGTCTTGCCTCCTTCTCAGCTTCATCCATGCTGCCTGAAGGTACAGCTCTCCGTGCGGTCACTTTGCTGCGGTCACCTCTGGCTTCTTGTTCCTGCAGGTGGAGCAAAGACAGCGACTGTGCGGAGAACATGTACATCGACATGATGCTGTGGCGACACGCTCGGCGTCTCCTAGAAGACGTGCGCCTGAAGGACCTGGGCTGCTTTGCAGCCCAGCTAGGCTTTGAACTCATCAGTTGGCTTTGCAAAGAACGCACTCGAGCCGCCCGTGTGGACAACTTTGTAGTAGCCCTGAAGAGACTGCACAAGGATTTCCTGTGGCCTCTTCCCATTATCCCAGCCTCTTCCATTAGTTCCCCTTTCAAAAATGGGAAATGTCGAGCAGGTAATGTGGACTTCAGACGTTTTTACAAAAATTATTTATTTAGATATTTAGACATGTTATCACTGGTTGACATTCAAGGAACTCTTTTCATTACAAATTTAAGCAGATGAAAGCCAACTTTTTGTACATCAGTTAGAGTATCTCCCATTTGGCCAAACGTATAAATGAAGTAGAAACTATTAAGTCTTTTGGGCTCTAAGTTTAACTTAGAAATCTAATTATTATGAAATTATACACAGGTTGAGAACTGAGTGTAGAAGCTCCCACATTTCCCTTACTGTGGCCAAGAATTTAGAATGAGTTAGTCAGGCGTCTTAAATAAGCTATGACTTACCTGACAGAATTCACCCAGGGTGATAACAATCACTTGACACTTGACACTAAACTCAGGGAAGACAGAGTCAAACTGAGAAAAAAATTCAGATATTTTAATAAAGATTTCCAGTTGTTTAAACAAAACCTTTTTATTATGGTGTTTGGGAACTTTAGGTCATCTTAAGAGTCAAAGCAAGTTACTCAGATCAAGAGAATAGTGTGGCCTGGTTACAGTAAGAGACTAGGGGAGGCTCTGAGAGTCTCTTCTGGAATTTCACATCCCTAGTTTTGGATAAAAGAAACAGTGTAGAGCGACAGTTGGCTTTGAGCAGATAGTGCTGAGAATAAGCGAGAGCACCATGAACCACCTGGTTTACCTCTGGACTTACCTGCAGTGGGAGAGCAGCTGTTGAAGCCTCAGTCAGCTGACCCTTTCCTTACCCCTGAGATGGATGCCGGCATCTCTACCATCCAACGCAGTCAGAGCTGGCTCAGCAGCATTGGCCCCACCCATCGTGACGCAGACATAGCCTCACCTCCTGGACCCCAGATGCAAGATGCTTTCCTCTCACCATTATCTAATAGAGGTACATACCTAGTAAAGGGACACGTTGTGGCTCTTCTTGACTTTTGTTTTGGGAAATGATTATGTCCCATAGCATAGTACAGCATCACTCTTTCCTCAATAATTAGCCATTAAATATCTGCCTCCATAGGTAAATAAGGACAGATTGGCTTTGACTGGTAAGCCCAGTCATATTTATTTTATTTATTTTAGATATTTGAAATACAGGTAAACACTAAATAAATCTTTGCAATCAAGTTTTAAAATGTTTATTTACTATGTCTGTGTGTCTGTGATGTGTGCGGAAGAATACACATGTGAAAGTCAGAGGACGACTTAGTGTGATTAGGGCTCACCTCCCATCTTTTTGTGAGTTTCCAAGATCAAACTCTGGTTGTCTGTCAGGCTTGGCAGCAGCGCCTTTACTCTCTGAGCTGTTTGCTGGCCCTTTGCAATCAATTTTGATAAGGAAATACTATCTTTGAAATCCAGCTAACATTAAAATGTTATAAGGAATTCTAATTTTAGAGTAAGTAGACTTTTGTCATATCTTATTTATCATGTTTCTATCACTAGTTTTTATTTCATTAATAAAGTTTATGAAAGAATTCTATGTTATATATAATGCCCTTCATTTTACCTCTTGGCTTTCAAAACCTGGAATATTTATGTGACCATTTATAAGAACAGTATACTAATTCTGCTGTTACGGTTAAACTACAAATGAAAGAGGTTTTAAAGCCATTTGTGTTGCTCTCGGGCTATAAAACACTAAGTCTCTGACAGTGGTTGGGCTGCATTTGGGGTTGGGGTTGTTACTGTTTTTGTTTTGCTGGAGGATGGGGAGCCAATACTGGGGCTTGAACCCAGGCCCTCCTGAATGCTAAGCAAGCGTGCCCTCCATTTCCCAGGCTGGCCTGGGACTTGAGGTCCTCCTGGTCCAGCCACAAGTGGTTGAGACTACAGATTTGCATTACAAGTCCAGATGAATATCTTTCTTCCAGCTTTCTTATTGGCCAGGCCTTTACTTAATATTGGGCTGTCATTTCATCATCACTGCTGGGTGAAGCTTCTGTCACGTGGAAGGCTTCTAACTGCTGTTACTTTTAATTGTAAAATTAGAATTTTTCCCATTTTAAGGCACATCATTTTTTTAATGGTCTGCTAGCTCTTAAAATCTGTTATTCATGTAGTGGATATTTTAGCAGTAGAGTGAATTTTTTACTTTGAAATCTTAAAAAGAAGCTAGTGTTTTAAAAATAATTAATATTTATAATGAAGGGGAAACTGCTTATCTGTGCAATGAGAAGCTTTCTCGTAACTTCTGCACTTCTCCATCAGGGGATGAGTGCAGCATCGGCTCAGCTACAGACTTGACTGAAAGCAGCTCCATGGTGGATGGAGACTGGACAATGGTGGACGAAAACTTCTCCACTCTCAGCTTGACTCAGTCTGAGCTGGAGCACATCTCCATGGAGCTGGCAAGCAAAGGGCCCCACAAATCTCAAGTTCAGCTGCGGTGAGTGTCCCCGAGTTTGAAAACACAGAGCAGTAGGTCCCTTCTGAGTATGCTGCCCTTTTGCCCGTCAGCAGCCGTGGTTCCTACAGATCACTGTGTTGCTCTCTATGTCTAGTTATCTGCTGCACATTTTCATGGAGGCAGGCTGTCTGGACTGGTGTGTTGTCATCGGCCTGATCCTCAGAGAATCCTCAGTGGTCAGTCAGATTCTTGGGATTGCTCAGTCTTCAGAGATGGATGGAGAGATGTTACAGAACATAAAAGCAGGGTTGCACGCTGTAGACCGATGGGCCTCTACAGACTGGTGAGTGCTGGCTTCCATAAGCATGGTATCCTTTGGTGAAAGACGGCCTTTTCACATTATAACTATAAGGTATGCTAGCACATCCCTTAAACCCCAGCCCTTGGCAGAAGCAGGCAGGTCTCTGTTAGTTTGAGGTAAGCCTAATCTAAACAGCAGCTAAGGTCCTCCTGAGCTATCTATGACGCCTTTCCCAAAAAAGCAAAATTCACTCATTTTGGACATTTTTAAATTTGTGGAACTAAAACATGCTTTCATTTTTATGTTTTAAAGTAGTTTTCCTTTAACCAGTCAGTGAATGGGCCCTGGAATAGCTTATAGTGTGGGTTACTTTATAATGTGAGGGCGTAATGCTGGCCTAAGATTTATGCCGTGCAAGTGATCATGAGGCTGGAACTTAAATTGGTAGTTAAGTCTATGTGAACGACAGGTTATGTAGTCTATGTCAATCTCAAGACTCCATGACAATTACTAGCATTTACAAATTAGAAGTAGTGGGTGGGAGTTGAGAGGTCTGTCTTTGTCAGCAGTCATGTATGGATTTAAAGCTCTTTACCTCCCTTAGATCCAGTTTTCCTTAATTGCCAAATGTATTTAAGTGAGATACTTTCCAATGATCCCTTAGAGTATTGCTCCTTGTTTCTTATTGTACAGTAATCAAGTTGTGCATGTGGATACTTTGCATTTGTCTTGTGCACATGTTCAAAAGACCAAAGTTGGCTTCGGGTGTCATTCCACAGGAGTGGAATTCACCTGGTTGTTAAGACAGGGTCTCTCACTGGGACCTGGGGCTCACGGGTTTGGCTAGGCTGACTGCCTGTCCTGCATGCCTCCAGAATCCTCTCTGTGCCTTGTCAGCACCACACACTGGCTTCTTATGTGGGTCCTAGGGATTGAGCTCAAGGCCACACACCTGCACAGCAGACCCTTTATTGACTAACAGTATCTCCCGAGCCCCTCTCTCAAGTGTTGAATTACAGCAGATGACAGCTGATTTTTCCCCTTTACTCAGCCCTGGATATAAGCCATTTTTAAACATCATTAAGCCACAACTGCAGAAGCTCAGTGAGATAACAGAAGAGTTGGTCCAGCCTGACACCTTCCAGCCAATAACAGTGGGTAAGACTCCTGAACAGACCAGCCCCCGGGCAGAGGAGAGCAGGGGCTCTTCCAGCCATGGGAGCATCCCTCAGAGTGAGACTGGGAGTAACAACAGCATGGTCAGCCGGAAAGAAGAGGACACGACACAAGCAGATGAAGAGGAGCCATTTCAGGATGGGGCTTATGACTGTTGTGTGTCCTGACAGCTGTGAGCAACTTCAGAGCAGGCAGTATTAGTCACAGCGGCGTGCACCAGAGCACGTGTGACCTGCTGAGTGGTGGAACAGGTAAAAGAGCTTGGGTCGGAACTCTGTCATAAAGTGTTATAATTTAATGAATTCTTCCTCTAAATCTCTTTGACTCCATTTAAAAAAAGAAGTGTGGTATCAAAGCCTCTTTTTAAGCTGCAGTAGAAAGTAATAAGCAGTATATAGACGCACATGCACATGTAATATTTGATTTTCTTCAGTTTGTAATTGTAGGAATTATTCATAACGGATCGTTAGTGTAGGGATTACTTTGCCCCAAGTGAGCTTATTTTTTCACTTATATGGCTTATGTATTTTCTGGTTCAGCGTGTCTGACTGGTTTTGTCCTGTGGGTGGGTTACCTTTCTTTAAATGAGTGCTAAGGCGCTTGCTGCAGCTCGTCAGGTGCCTGAGCGACTGTCTGCTTCCGTGTGGTGTGGAGTCAGCCGGACCCTTACTTGGTCCTTCGAATCCTGCGCTTGTAAGGAAGGCTCAGTGGACAGACACCTTGTGACTTTGGTACGTTGTTCACCAGCAGTCCTGGGTTGATGGAAGCCAGTTACCTGTGACTTAATGTGCCTGTTTTAGCAAGCTTAATTCCTTCTAGATCAGTGTGGGCAGAGGGGGAGGGGTTCTTATCAATTATGCTGACACCACTAAATTTTTGTATCAAAGAACTGTATCTTTTTGTGAATATTCATGTACATATACTCAAAGGCACTGTCCATATTTTTAAGGTGTGTATTATAATCTGTGAGGTTTACGCTGGATTCTGCATGACTATACTCACTCTTGGAATAAAGACAAGATTTTCTTCTTTCCAAAATGAGCAGTCATCATAGAGGAAGACAGGTTTGTTGGCCCAGCTGTAAAGTAGTAGTCATCCCACTGATCATGAGGGGAACAGGTTTTGTGCAAATTAATGTAGTTTCTTATTTATTGCTTTTGTAAATTGAATAAAATGGGCTTTTATGTAAATAGACTGTGGGATCCTGTATTATCAGCTACTAAAAATTAGTTTGTAAATTCTTTATTATAAAGTTTAAAAATATTTTATGTATTTCTAGATGTGACTTAAATTTTAGTTTTCATACATTATGAAAGCAGAACTACATATTCAGTTGCTTCAGACTAAACACATACCTACCACATGTAATTCTAATTATTAATAACAGTATTAATTTAGATAGCTTATTTGTACTGTGCAATTTGAACAAGGAATGCAATGTTATTTTTTATAAAATCTTGTTTATTTTTATAACAACAATGTATTTGAAGTGGACCAAATTCGTACCACCGTGTAAAACAGCCTCTCTTATAATGCAGATGTTGCTTAGAAATGGAATTCAGCCCTTTGTTCCTGCCTTCTAAACTAAAGAGATAGACTGCATCCTCTTAGGCAGTACCTTTAGAGGAAACCTCAGAATTATTTTGAAATTATTTCAAATTTCACCACCTAGTTAAAATTATTGAATTTAGTAATTACTGTTATTTCCTTTCTACATTAGAAGTGCAATAATTTTATATAATAAAATCCCTGAATGGGTGAAATATGTTGCTATTGGTACCTGGTCCTTCTGGTGCTACTTTTATTTAAGTCATTGTATCAAATCACCACCTTGTTCTGAATTTTAAAATAGAGAATAAAGTTTCCTATGTAAGTAGATGCCGTGCAGCAAAAAAAACAAAAACTAAGCTGAAATTTCTTCTGTCCCATTCCATTAGGGACAAG
Source organism: Rattus rattus (assembly GCF_011064425.1). NCBI lineage: Eukaryota > Metazoa > Chordata > Mammalia > Rodentia > Muridae > Rattus > Rattus rattus. The sequence continues at coordinate 29,708,359 of NC_046155.1, forward strand.
AGCCAGCAATTCTTCTGTATCTAGTCAATTTCTAGTGTGACTATTCAGTTATTAAAGCAGTGTTACCATAATAAGCAGCAGTGGTGTTTTCAGATGTCTTACATGGGTGCTGCTGAGTTCATCTAACTCTGGTGGTGGGGGCAGTATAAGGACGAGCATACGGCCTCTCATGCTAACCAAGTGTTCCACAAGCCCCCACCCTTTTTTTTTTTTTTTTTGAGGCAGAGCCTTGCCCAAGCTGGACACCAATTTGTAACTCTTCCTTAGCTGCCCCCATAACTGGTTTTTACAGCCGTGTGCTGCCATACCCAGTCATAGGACTATCACCTCACAATCTTAAAAGCAGGGTCTGGATTAGCTAATGTGACTCCTGTGGTTTGAGCTGGGAATGACTCAGATAAAATACATAGTGTGTACTGAGTAGAACTAGGAAACACCAAAGCAAGAAATTTGGCAAGCTTAATAAAAATTATTCTTTGGTTGTTGTATACTTTTTAAAAAATTGTGTTTTGCTGCATTGTTTGGTTTAAAACATATCACCTGTAAAGCCATATCTTTAATGAACTTAAATATTCAGCATAACTATTTGAAAGCTAATATATATGGTTAAATTTTTTGCTGATACCAAAACAGATCATTTGGAGATACAAACAACTTTTGCTTGTAATTAAAGTTGCTGCTGCTTCTGTAATGTGTATTCCCACCCCTTGGTAAAGGGTAATAAAACTATTACACAAACAAAGTAAACTTTTGTTTACTTATCTCAGGTTGACAGCAAAAAATGGGTATGTATTAAACGCCACAAAATAATTCCTACCTCTTATATTCTCCTCAATGAAATACTTAGAAGCTCAAACAAATTTATTTAAAATATTTAGCTACAGAGTGGAAATATCCAAGTGCCTAATGACAGAATATTGGGACCATTCATCACATAGACGTACATGCTCGAAATATAGTGAAGAAATGATAGAAAATTATGCACAGCATGACACCATGCAAACAGAAGTGTAAAGAAAACTGGGTGTCATCTTTAGTAGGTAGAATTAAGAATTATTTGCACAGTTCCCCATGTCCGTTATATGCTTTGTGGATCACCTAGAATATGGATGTTTATTACTTGGCATCATGTTTTGAACATTTTTCATATATTTACTTTAGAATAATGCTGTTTTGTGAGTATGTTTACTGTCCATTTAAAGGTTAGAGTTTGGGTTTTTTCCTTAGGGTTGTAACTCTAAACATTCACATAATAATTCTCCCTCACCCCGTCTTGCCTTCTATGATTTCAGTTACTCAGTCAAATAAGATCCAAAAAGAACCAAATATAAAATGTAAACATTAACAGTTTCTTAGTTTTAAACAGCATTTATTACAGCACACTGTTACACATGTTTCTTACTGTGCCTGATTCCTAACTCTTAGCTCAGGTGTATATATAGGTTAAAAGGTGTATGTACCACACAATCCAAGGAAAACCATGTCCTTGTGGATAAGGGAGGGGATTCAAGGATGAGACTTTTCTGTGTGGATGTTTTCAGTTCTCTCTAGAAGTCCAGTGGCTGGACTGTCCTGGAGGAGCTAACAAGTTCTACATGCTAGAGTGCCTTCATTAGTTTCCATTAGCTGTAAATGAAGGCCAGCTTCTGATACCTGCACTTAATGTAGGTGGCTTACGTGTATCTTTTTTTGGTTTTTAGACCAAACTAAAAGATCTTTTTATCTTTGGTTGGCCAGTGATTTTATCTATTTTTTGGATGCTAAGCTTTATCCAAGTTTATGATTAGCATTATGATTTCCCTTCCACGATACTATCTTTTGGAATTTTGATAGACGGCTTTTCTTTTCTGTTTGTTTTGTTGTTTGTTGTGTTTTGTTTTTCAAGACAGGGTTTCTCTTCGTAATAACCTGGGTGTCCTGGCACTAGCTCTGTAGACCAGGCTGGCCTCAAACTCACAAAGATGCACCTGCCTCTGCCTCCCGAGTGCTGGGGTTAAAGGCGTGCGTCTGTGCTGGCTGCAGCACTTCTCATGGTGATGGGAGTTCAGTTTATTCTCCTTGTTGCCTGTGCTTTTGTGCCACAGTTAGGAAACGACTATTTAACCCAAGGCTGTAATATTTATACCTCTGCTTGAGAGTTTTGTAGCTTAAACATTTAGACACATTTTTGAGTTAATTTTTGTATATTTGAAGGACTAACTCTATTACATATGGAATTAAATGTTCTAAGTACAATTTATGAAGATTTTTTTTCCCAACTGAACTGTCAAAAACACTATAATGCGTTTTTTGTTTTTAATAGACACACTATAAATGTGAGGTCTTTTTCCTGGGTGATTCTTGCTCCCTAGGAAGCTTTGGAGGTACAAGTACTCCCTTTACCCCAAGGCTGCTGTGGCTGTTGTAGGACTCCTGTGGTTCCATGTGGATTTCAGATCAACTTTTCAGTGTGCATACACTCCAGATGGGGCTCTGTAGAGATGGTGTGCAATGTGTAAACAAGTCTGTTTGGAGAAGGCAGCCCTTCTTCGTATCATGCTTCACAGACCATGGATGTCTCCTTCATTTTAGCCCTCTGATTCCATTCAGCAATGTCTTGAACTTCCTTGCCTTTATTCTGTCATTCTTCGTGGTATTCTTCTACGTGGAATGCTTCATTTCATCTCTGCATTCTGTGATTTTCCATGTGGATGATGATGTCATCTGCAACCAGGTAGAATTTTAACTGCACTTTCAGATCTGGATGTTTTGTCTTTGCATGCAAGTTGTCCTGGCTGGAGCCACCAGAGTGATATCAATAGGAGTGGCAGTTTGATATTTTGCCTTCCTCCTGTCTGAAGGAAGTCTTTTATCAATAAGTATGATGCTCTGGGTTGTCACTGGTGACCCTTCTCGGGTAGAATCGGGCTGGGTTTGACTGATAAAATACATAATGTGTAACTAGTAGAACTAGGAAGCCGCAAAGCAAGAAACTCAGCAAGGTTATGAAATTAGTCTTTGGTTCTTTATACTTTTTTAAAGTTTTGTTTTGCTGTATTGTTTTGGCTCAGCATAACTACTTGAAAGTCAATATATACAGTTAAATTTCTTGCTGATATCCAAACAGGTCATTTGGAGATAAAAACAGCCTCTTTCTCAGAAGAAACCGCCTTCTGAGATGGTCATAAGATCGTTCATTGTTTGGTCCATTTCACTGATCCCATTTGGTCAGGATACTGGATTAAATAAATTCTTAATAAATTTTGCAATCATATTTTTAAGTTCAATATACTGAGGCATATGTGCATTATGACTTTATTGGCCCTAAAATGAAAAGAATAAAAATTGATGTTTCACCTTGAACTGCTGGGACAGAATCTCCTCAGAAACTAAGCGCTTAGAGAAATGCTGTGGGCTTGGCCCTGGTGTCAGCCTTCCCTGTGACCACAGGCTGCAATGTAGCTTCTTTGCTCGCTCTCATCCCTAGCCACAGTTTTAAAAAGGTTTCCTTTTGTGATTTCCTCTCCCAGTGAAGAAAATTTAAACCTAAATATACTCAGGATTTTTTTTTTCCTTTTCTTTTTTTCAGAGCTGGGGACTGAACCCAGGGCCTTGTGCTTGCTAGGCAAGCGCTCTACCACTGAGCTAAATCCCCAACCCCTCAGGATTTTACCATTTGCTAAACAGGTTCTTTTTATTTCTCTGAAATTCAGGTGCACAATTTCACTCCAGGTAAAAAGATTCCAAGTGAAGTGAGCATTTCTATCTTGAATTCTTTGCTTCTGCCACTTATTAAAATAGCAGTCATATGAAAGCCATATAGGTCATTTTAAAGATGATAGATAGATAGATAGATAGATAGATAGATAGATAGACAGACAGACAGACAGACAGACAGACAGACAGACAGACAGACTAGGGATATAAAATAGCCTGGAAATATTAGGATACAATAAAAAGCAGCTGTAAAAGATCCATTTTTTCCAACCAGTATGTTAAAAAGTTTATTTCAGTAACATTGTAAGGCAACAATTAACCTTCAACAAGTCAATAAAGAAGTGGAAAAGAGATGGACAGACATGTTCTTCCAACAGCTTCCTGAGTCACCTAGGCTGGCTTGTGGTCTCACCTCCTTCACAGCAAGACAGGGTGGGGGATCTTAGACATTTAGTTATAGCTGCTAAACTGGAAATGCTGTATAGAACAATCTCCCTTAAAAAAATTAAGAACTGTAAAGTCAGTTCTTTATGCTTCTTCCTAATGTGCTGCTTGAGTTTATACTCATTGGGGGATGCATTACTTAGACCTGGAACTGTCTTTTGAGAAGAGAACGACACAAGTGGTCAGGTAATCTTCAAAAGGGGAAGGAGCTACTGATAATGACAGTGTGCTTTTTAAAAGCCATGAATACTGTATGTAATTACTTGACCATTTCTGGCCTTAAAGCATGCCCTGAAACTGAACCTTTTGTTAGTGGCTGCATAATAATCTTAAGAGAAAATCAAAATCATTTGCATAGAGAAACAACCCAAAGACAGACAGAAAACCATGATTGATTATACTGAAAAGGCACCTGCTCAAAGGACAGAAGTCAGAGGATATCTTGGCTTTTGTGTCCTGCCTCAGCATGACATGTTGCACCCCTCCCCCATAATGTCTAGTAATCAATTTCAGATGAACCCAGGCACAGAACATACGCCTGTCTTTTGAAATTCATTGAGCTATTAGTACTGTTACTTATTTCCCTCAGCTGTGGTTCTTTACAAGCTGGACATAAAGCTGGACCGTCAAGCCTTAAGTACTGCCTGACAGACAAGACTTACACTGCGGGAGCTGGATACTTGAAGCACTGTTGAGATAAGATTTCTGTGAGTCCAGCAAAAAAATGACTTCACTTTACAGTATCACCACGCGTGACAGTCAGCACGCTACCATTCAGCTCCAGCTGCAGCCCTACATGTCCATGGGCCCAGGTTTTTAAGGCGTTAGAGATTAGGCAGGCAATACAAGGAACATGATTAAGAAACTGACACATACCACACAAGCAATTTTCAGCTCTTCTCCTGCAGTGCACACTTAACTATGCTCTTGCTGACCATTCTGAGGGCCACTCTGAGACGCCTTCCTGTTCTCACCTGACAAGGATATTGTTTGTTTTGGTTTTGCCTTTCTATGGCTTTTCTTTCAACTATATTTTGGGTCATGCTTGTTGACTAACTCAAATATTCTTTTTACATTTACTACTGTAAAAGAAATTAGCATAATTTACTGTTCGCCTCATCCTCTATCACCAATGGAACTAGAAAAGTCACAAGAGCCACTGCCGTGACAGACCTGACAAGCTACATCCCTGTCTTCAAAAGGAAAAGCACCATGAGGGCTCCTGCTGCCCTCTGCAGGACCTGGAAATAGCAACTGCAGGTAGAGTTGTCCACACCTGTACAAGCTCCAACCTCAACATCAGGACATCCAGGTCTCACTACAGAGAGCTACAAGGCCGTAATCACCTGCTAGCAAACAGAAAACCCAGTGCAGCAATAAAAGTTTTGTTCTAAAGGATTAACCTTGTATGACAGACTCCCTGTAAAACAAAGAATAAATATTACAAAATGCACAGTCCTCCCAGCGCTCCTCCTCTTCCTCCTCAGCAGCTATGCAGGCAACTCCGTGTGCAGGGAAGAAGTTTAGTTCTGTGCTTGCACAAATGAAACAACCCATGACATGTGAGAAGAGCTGTAGCTGAAGAAATGTTCTCTTCCCCAGATAAATGACAGGAACATGTTTGGGAGGAAAACAGACACTGAATGCTACTCAGGAGTCAGGCTTTAGGCTTCAAAGCAGACAAACACTGAACAACACCGAAGAAACAGCGCTCGAGCATCTAAGGTGCTGAAGGCTTCCTTCCACCTCGGCGGCATTTACTTTCCAGTGACTTGCAGTTGTAGTGCAGAGAGAGGCACTACTCCAGTGAATGGCATCTTACCCACCATCCACTGTCAGGTGGACTTGCCTACTTCATTAACAGTGGTCTCAGAGCCTACATCTTTCTTCATCCTCACAGGAAAACTACTCAAGTGGTATGCTGCTTACATCATACAAATGACATGATTGGCAGTATCCACATGTGCTTAAGTGTCAGAAAACAGGAATTTTCAACTGACATAATGGCCAGGCATCACTGTTCCTAAGTTTAACCCATACAGTACTTGGCCCTGAAGAGTGTTATCCCAAAAGCTCTTTGAACATAAGCTCAGTAAAATTCATTGACATGTATTACAACATCTATGTACCATGCGAGAGGAACTAGCCCATGGAATGTCCAGGGGGCATGTACTCAACGCCCATCCACACGATTAAAACACAAAGAGACTATAGGTGGAAACCCACGCCGAGGGAAATGACCAATCTGGGAACTTCTCCTTCAGAGCATCCAGCTGAGATGATCTCTTGTTTTCCCCTGATAGATAGTGGGCAGCAATGGCCACAGTGACCATTCCTTCTGGCTGTTCCTCTGAGACCTGCTGGAGAAAAGTCAATTAGTTCTCTGAAGTCAGAACACTGAACGCCAAGGTTGTTACATACTGTCTGGGAGCCTGGGAAATTCCCACCTGCACTTCTATCCAGAACTGCCACGCAGAAGCCTGGAGTCCATGGGAGTAAAACACAAAGTAGTCCCCTCCTCTACTTGTGACTGGAATGCCGTTGCCAAGAGACCACTGAGAAAGCGTTGATCCTTTGTGGGTTCGAACATAGAAAGACATATGGCTTGGTCCTGTAAGAGGAACATTTAAGTCAATCAGCAGTGTCAAGCAGTACTGTTAAGCTTCTGTGGGATGACTGTAGAGAGGTTCTCCACAAAGCTCAAGGAGGTTTAACAGTTTGGACTTTCAGTATCTAGCAATGAGGTTAAGTAATGAGAGAACAGAAAGGGCAGAATCTAAATGAGAAAGGTAACTTGGTAACTGCTAATGTAATTTACCTCATCTCCAGCCCAGCCCTACCACCAGAACAGATTGTAGGATGAGTTTAAAAGAAATCTGCCTGTAGTGAGTTCCTTAAGACTCTCAGTATTTGGAGGAGGGTAACTGATCAATCAGACTCAAATCCACTATTTACCTGTTATCAGAAGATGTCAAAGTACTACAGTCTAACCAAATAGATACAAAGTTAACCATCACATTTCCACACTGCCTATTAGCTTTATACAAAAGACCCAAAATTCCCTGCTAAGAAGTCCAGTCATTAGGTTGGAGAAACGGCTCCTCGGATAAGAGGTCCCAGCAACCACATGGTGGCTCACAACTGTCTGTAATGAGATCTGATGCCCTCTTCTGATGTGTTTGAAGACAGCTACAGCATACTCATGTACATAGAATTAATAGATCTTAAAAAAAAAAAAAAATGTCCAGTCATTCTGCAAGCAGCAGGACTTCATTGTGTTTTCTAAAGGTGGGAAGTAACAGTAAATCAGCTGGCAGTACTGGGGGGGAAATCCTAGGACAAGACTCATAGGGAGAACACTGATAGGGATCCACAAGAGTTATTAGTTTTAAACATGGAAAGGCAAACAGAATATAGCAAGAAAAGAAAATCGTGCTGGAGAGATGGTTCAGTTGTTAAGAGCATTGGCTGTTCTTCCAGAGGTCCTGAGTTCAATTCCCAGCACCCCCATGGTGACTCACAACCATTTGTAATGGGATCTGATACCCTCTTCTGGTGTGTCTGAAGACAGCTACAGTGTACTCATAAATATAATAAATACATCTTTTTTTTAAAGAAAGTCATAACTGAGCTGGGCAGTGGTGTACATGCCTTTAGTTCCAGCAGTGGGGAGGCAGAGGCCGATCTCTGACTTCCAGGCCAGTGTGATCTACAGAACAAGTTCCAGGACAGCCATGTGACATAGCACCAGGTGCTCTTAATAGGAATGCCACCAAATGCTGCCTGAAACACACTGGCTCAGATTCAATAGTCATTGGGCTATGAATTAGTATTTATACTGTCCATACAAAAGTTTATCCTCTTACAGAAACATAATAGTCATGCACTTAATGTTTTTTACCTCCATTCATCAGCATGTAAATACCAAATCTGAGTATCTTTGGACTAGAATGTGTTAGACTTTAACTTTCAGACTTGCTGTCTGAATTCCTGACAAGTTTCATTTAAAATTGTAAAATGAATTTTGTCTTGGGATTAGGAAAACATTTTACAGTTTCTGAAGTAGTTGTAAACATTCTTCTGCCATTTTGTACTACATATTTACTCAGATACAGTTCAAATGTACTCAGCACCACTGACTATACAGTGGAAGTGATGATAAGCTTTTGAAATACAGAAGGCACTCTAACACCTCTAATAGGCAGTTCTCGGTTGTCATTCCTTATGTAAAAAAGGAATGAGCACGTCCATCTTATCAGTGTATGAGATATCCTTTTGTCTTTAATAACCAGTATCATATGTACATCAAAGAACTATGTTAAAATAAATTTCTCTGATTTATTAGTAAGTGTTTGATTTGTACACCTATTTTATAGCCCCAGAGCCAAATATAAATTTCTCAGGTATAAAAGTGACAAGTGTAAAAATTGAATACTGCCTAAGCAGTATTCAAAAGGAAATTCATAGCACTGAATGCATATATTAGGAATAACAATCTAAGTGGGGTAATTTAAGCTTATACTTTAGTAGACAAGGTAAGGAAGAGTGACTTAAACAAGTAGAACAAAAGGCATAATCTATAACAGAACTCAAAGAAGAGTAAACAAAAGCTGGGCTTTACGAGAAAAATGACCGACCCTGATAAGCTTTAAACTACTTTCTGCCCAATATTTTTTTGATTCTAAAACTGTTCTAAGCAATAAAATATATTAGATTTTCTTAAAGTAACTTTCAGCTGCTATTAGAAATACTCTAAGGTACAAGGTGTGACAGTTCATGGTTCCAGCACTCAGCAGGCTGTGACAGGAAGACCATGATCAAAGGCCAACCTTGGCTCTGGAGTTAGACACCCCAATCAGTCAATCGATAAATAACTGTTTCTCTGATATGTTGCATGGGAAAACATATCTGGTAGCCAACTGAAAAGTTTAGGAAATGATGTGAGAAGGAAAGTGGCTCACCTGTTGCTTCAAAGGTCAACTTTATTGAATCCCAAGGCATCTTCTCTTTGGATACAAGTCTGAAATGAGCAGGATTTCTTGGGGAAATTTCTGGAGCTGGAAGATACCAGTTTTTCCTATTGGAAAGATAGTGTGAATATTTAGGATACTGTTAGTTAAACAGTAAATCTGTAACTCACAGAGCAGTTCAGAACACCCAAAGGGGTCTGAGAAATGCCTGATGAAATGACAAATGGGGCCGGCTCCTGGGCTGGCCAGGCTGTTAACAAATCCTTCTCAACATTAAGATTAAAAAATTGAGGGCTGGAGGGATGGCTCAGCACTGAAAGAGCCCAGGCTACTCTCAACAGAGGACCTAGGTTCAGTTCTGAGCATCTGTCCACATGGTGCTCACAGCCAAGCCAGAGATCTCAGCACTCTCTTCTGAACTCCACAGGCACAAGGCACACACACTGTGCACGTAAGTGATAAATCCTTTTAAAAACAGGAACTGGGGGCTGGGAATTTAGCTCAGTGGTAGAGAGCTTGCCTAGAAAGCACAAGGCCCTGGGTTCGGTCCTCAGCTCCGGGGAAAAAAAAAAAAAAAAACAGGAACTGCCTAGCAAGTCCACTGCATATCCCATTTCCTGTGATGAATGCTGATGTTGCCAGCTGTCTCAGTATCTCAGGCTGGGAGGGAGTGGCAGCTATTGTTGTATTATACTCATCAGGAGCATCACCCTGTCTAACTACTAAAACTAAAGGTTCTTGAAGAGAGACTTAAGTTTAAAATAGCAAACTATTCTCCTGAGTTCATTATCTGACTAAAGAAATGGGAATATTGTAGTAATACAGAAATGTTACAAACAGTACTTGACTGACTTAAGATAAGTTTCACTGAATCCTGACGGTGATAGAATCTGGGAACTAACCCCCAACTTAAGAAAAAGTATGGACCAACCTTATGAGAAAGTGCACTGGGAGATACCAAGGGAAGCCACAGAGCGGGGCGTTCTCCTCACAGTGAGCTCGGATTGTATCATTGATCTCCGGAATGTGCGGTGTTATATGAGACATTCCAGTATAATCAAACCCATTGATCCATATTCCAGAGTCTCTTTTTACTACGCTTCCTTCTAAGTTATGAAAAGTTCTACTCACGTGCTGAAAAGAACAAGACCAATAAGAAAACTGTTCAGCTAGTCACCCACATCCCTACCCCAGTTTAATAAAGAGAAAAAGACCATTCCAAGACTTGATTAGAAACAGGGAAATAAAGAGGAAACTTATTAAGTTACTGTTAATGGGTTTTCTCCTTTTCCTAGATGACAGACATGCAAATGACTTTTATTGTAATTCACAACTGCAGCTGAATGCATACTTAAAACATAGGACTTGGGGTTGGGATTTAGCTCAGTGGTAGAGCGCTTGCCTAGCAAGCGCAAGGCCCTGGGTTCGGTCCCAGCTCCGGAAAAAAAAAAAAAAAAAGAAAAGAAAAAAGAAAGGACTTGATCAGGCACAGTGTGTGTGTTTGTAATCTCAATTACTCACAAGGCTCAAGTGGAGAGTCATTTGAGCCCAGGAATTGAAGGCAGGTCTAGGCAATACTGGAAGAGAATGTCTCAAAACCAAAACAGGAGCTGGAGGGATGTTTCAGTGGTTAAGAACTTCTGCTGTGGGCTGGAGAGATGACTCAGTGGTTAAGAGCACCGACTGCTCTTCCAGAGGTCCTGAGTTCAATTCCCAGCAACCACATGGTGGCTCACAACCATCTGTAAAGAGATCTGATGCCCTCGTCTGGTGTATCTGAAGACAGTTACAGTGGACTTATATATAATAAATGAATAAATCTTAAAAAAAAAAAAAAAAAAAAAAAAAGAACTTCTGCTGTTCCAGGAGACTCTGGTTCAGTTCCCAGCACCCACGTCAGGTGGCTCACAGCAACCTTAACTCTAGCTCCAGAGAATCGATGCCCACTTTTAATCAGCTTCCAAATACTTATGCTATTTGTAGTTCTAAATGTTCATGGCTTCCAGATTATGCACATGCATATTTAATATACATTCATATATAATGGAAAGTGTGTCTGGGTACTAAGAATGCCCACTGATGATCAGTGTTCCTTGCAACTTTATACACAAAGAAATCTAGACCAACTAAACTATGTCAACAGCAGAAAAGTCAGTTTTTCTATTCACTGGTAAAGCTCGAAACCCACAAAGCAAGTCTCATCGTAAATCTCACTGCTTCTGAAGAACCTCCCTTACCTGAAGAAACACTCTCTTCGGCTTTGGACTGTCAGGATTGGAGCTGTATGGGAAAAAGGCCCCACTGCACACAAGGAGGAATGTGACTGCACACACCAGTATTAGAGTCAGAATGGTTTTCTTCGTGCTGTTCACAAGGTAGATGAAGGTAATCTAAACACAAGCACAGAAGCAAAGTGTGAACTCATAGCATTGGTAGAGAGGTGTTTCACATGCTATTTTTAGTAGGTATTGTCTAGAACACAGTAAAGAAAAGCTAGGAACCTGTGTAATATACAGTGAAAAACAGTGAATAAAACAGCAATTCCCCAACTGTGTCCATCCTAAGTGAATGCCTAGAAAATGACAGATGGCCTCAGCAGGCCAGGACAGCATTTCCTGACAGCAGGCCAGAAAGCAAAGGGAGACTGGAACCAAAGCACAGTGATCCTGTGTTCAAGCTTCAGAGGAAAAAGGACCAGAACCTGTTAGCAGCCAAGCCACTGCCCTGTGTGCCTCAATGGCCAGCAATGGCCAGCCCTGCACAGCAAACATCATGGAACTGAATCCAAGCATGGCATTAAAGCTGCCAAACTCTCAACGGTAAGTTTTTATGCCTAAGCATGTGTTTCAATATAATTCAGATTCCACCTCTAGTATTCTGAAACATGCTAGTAAGAGCTGGAAATTTACAGACTAGTCTTTTAGATGGACCCTCTAGAAGATGCATTTGAGGAAAACTACAATGTGAAACAGTACTGTCCTTTTGAGTTAATCATTGTAAATATTAAACAATGAATCTGAGCTTGGAACAGTAGACACGAATGGCTCAGTTGCAAGGTTCGCATCCAGGTATTTACATTATGATTGGTAACTAGCAAAATTATAGTTGTGCGATAGCAACAATATTTTATGGATGTATGAGGAACTGTATTAAAGGGTCACAGCATTAGGAAGGTTGAGGACCACTGCTCTCTAGTAGAATAATGAAAACCTAATTCATAATACAGCTACTTTAGACCAGACTCCCATCTACAGAGGACAGAACTCTACTCTCTCCTCCAGGGCTGTATTGTTTGCTTTTGGGGGCAGCATCACAATATGTAATCAAGGTTGGCTCCAAACTCATGATCTTTCTGCCCCAGCCTCCCAAGAGCTAGGATTAGTTAGGTGTCACCGAGCCCAGGCCTCTAATCTCTCTTCATCCTCACAACAGCAAACCCATCTATCATGGTTTGAGTGTGAAATATTCTCCTCGAGCTTTTGTGTTTAAACACTCAGCTGTAGGAACTATGTGGGACAACTGGAGATTAACGTGGCAGAGTCTACGTGAAGGAAGTAGGTCACTGGTGGCAAGTCCTCGGGTCTGGTATCCCTGGCTTCTTGTCATGGTCCCCCTCAGACCTGCCACAGATTCCTGCCACCAGAAGCACCACCATGCCTTTCCCACCATGATGGCAGTGCCCTCAGGAACCATGACCCAAAGTAAGTTTTTTCTTTCCTATTTTTATCAGGTATTTTGCCACAGTGAAAGAAAAGCAACTACACTTAACAAATACAGAAATACAGGGTTGAAGGACTAATAATAAAACTAAAAGAAGTAAGCAAGAAACATCAGCATTCCATCACCTCTGTAAACAACAGAAGGGAATAATGACCGTGTAGGTTTTGTTGTTTGTCTAGGGGTTAGGTTCTTTCAGTATTGGGGAGCTGAGCCTAGGCTCATGCATGTGAGGTGAGCACTCTTCTCAATCTGGTTGCCAGTTGATATGTCAGGTTCCTTTGAACACTAGTGTAGCCATCAGCAAGCACTTGCATTAGAGTTATTTTATATGGCTACATATGTGAAGCCATGTATGCCGGGCACTCCTGACAGGTGAGGGAGGGAACGGCTATGGATGCCATACATGGCATGCACTGTAACTGTGGTGACCCTCTTACCTCCCTAGATCCTCAGAACCTATCTCCACGAGGAACGCCCTTTACTACAGTGATAGAGAAAGGCTCACTATCCTATCCATGAAACCTAAGCTGTAAAGAACTCCAATCCCTCTCTCTACTTGGTCCCCTGGCCTCAGATCTAGAGAGGCTCACCATCAACCTCAGACATCATGCCAAAAGAACTTCTCCTGAGGGGTCTGGCCATACTGACCAACCATCTTTCCATTCCTTTAAGGTGTCCCATGGGAAAAGAAGCACACAGGCAGGCAAAGGTAAGACTCCATACCTGGACATCTACTGAAAGACTCAGAGACAGAAGCGTGTTTGGATATTACCCCAAGGGGCAAACTCATGAATGTTGATCTGACAGTAAAATGATAATGAAAACACTTAGATCTCACACCCCCGCACACACACACACACACACACACACACACACACACACACACACACACCCTAAACTACCGTGAATTGGCCTCTTACTAACTTCAAAATATAGGATCTATTCTGAAAGCTTGGGAACAGTACATCTCAATCTACAAAGTTTGTTCTATACATTCATATCTGCTAGGATGGAAGGCTATTTGAAAAGAGGATTTAGATGCTAGTATGATGTTCCCAGCACTTGGGAGGTTGGGGCATGAGGAGTACCACAAGTCAAGGCCACCCTGGTAACCCATAGATCTAAGCCAGAGTGAGGAGGAAAAGAGGGAAACCATCTAGGAAGGCTCTGTGTGTGTGTGTGTGTGTGTGTGTGTGTGTGTGTGTGTGTGTGTGTGTGTGTGTGTGTGTGTGTGTGTGTGTGTTTGTGTGTGTGTGTATTTGTATGTGTTAACATTAAAACAGAAACAACAAAACACGGTCTCACCATGGAGCCCTGGCTGGTCTGGAACTTATAGAGAGCCTCTGTCTCTACCTCCTGAGTGCTGGACCACCACATCACTCTACATTTTCTTGGCATATTAAATTGACTATGCACAAGCAGTGACCCCACCCCTTTTGTTTAAATTTCTTAATAAAGTATGAGCAACATAATTTCACAGAATCCAGTACAGCTGTCATCATATATATAAAAAAAACAGTCCATTTTTCCTTACAAAATAGGAGGAGAGAATCATCACACAGACAGCCAAAATGGATGCTAGCACAACATCAGGAGGGATTTCCGAACCGCTTCTTCCAAGGATAGGAGTAAACATCTCAAATACAGCCCAGATGAGGTATAGTCCATAAAGATACGGGATGAACATCCCCAATAAGTAAAGAGCAATAAATCTTCCTTTGGCACCTAGGGGAGAAGAAAGAAAACGACTATGGAATTCTGGGCTGTGAGGCAAGCTCACCTTCAGTGTTTACCTGCTTTGGCACTTGACAGAAACTGGGTCAGATGGGACTCCAGTCCCTTTGGTACATGTGATCTTGTGCAATCAGACATTTCATCGGGGAGAATAAAATACAAATAATGTTAAAGCAATATAGTAGCATGTGTTCAGGAATGTGAGAATGGGATGGAGTATACAGTATAAGATACTTGCATGGCATAAAAAAATTAAAACAATTTAGAAAGATAATTTGGTCAAGTAATCTTCTGGGAGCCTTGCCTTTCTTACATATTCCCCATTTTTAATCAAAAACAAACAAACAAAATTACCCTACCGTGCTTCTTGAAGTCCTTGTACACACAAAGCTTTGTGAGCAATGGAAAAGCTACCCAGACAGCACTCATGAATGCAGAGCAGAAGCCCTGAGCAGTTAAAGCAACAAGAAAACCACAGTGCACAAACAGTGAGGTGTCAAAGAACAATTCTCCCAGATACAGGTCGCTGGCGTTCTGAAAGAAAGAGAGGTACAGTCTCACTCACTGACATTCAGAAAGACCTTGTTGCACTTTCTATCTCAAGGCCAATGTGTCTTATTTTCAGCAGGGTCAACCCTTCAAACTGATGAAGTCCAACTGCTGCACAGGATGGGGCAATCAACATGATAAGGAAGCAGAGGCAACTCCGCTCTTCCTGTCATAAGACCCTAAAAACACCCACCCCATGTTCTGCTGCTGCAACTTCCGGACACTGTTGAAGCAGTCTAGAGCAGTGGTGCATGCAGGACATGACCAGCTGCTGCAGCCCACAGAGCTGCCCATCAAACCACACCATCACAGCAACGGCCATGGCGGACATGTGGCTTTCCTCTCCTATTCCCACTTCATCACCCCTGCTGCTGGGCCACCTTTATGTTCTTGACACTAACTTACAAACTGTGAGGTTCCTTTTAAAGATGTGAAGCCCAAGGGCACGCACCTTATACTATTTCAGAAGAAAGCTGCCCAAGGAACTCTAAGCATTTTAACATGTGCACGCCTCAAAGTCATAATTACAGTGCACACACACCAAGGAGGGAATGGCTGCCTTTAAACTTCTTTCTCTCACTCTCATCTCTACTTCCCCAGAGAGCTTTGTCTTTAGAGATCCTACTTTAAAGTTCACTGGCAAACAGGTTTGACTGGTTAAATACTTAGATGTTCAACCCAGTATTAGAGGCATGGTCTTAAAAAAGAAAATAATTCTCAGAACTCAATCTGTAGGCTTGATAAGGTGGTGCCTTTTGGTAATCCCAGCACTTCAGAAGCTGAGGTAGGACAACCTGAAGTTTGAAGTCAGGCTACAGTGCAAGATTCTTACCCAAATTTGGGAACGTAGTCTCTGAGACTGTCTAAGAAAATTCAAAATCATAATAGTCACAGTAATTCAATCTGAAACTGAATGCACTCAAAGAGCTTAGTCCTTACTCTAAGGACTAAGGAACACTAAAATGACTGAACATACTTGACAGTAAGTGCCAAAGTGTACTAGTGAAATAATACTCCTCAAATCTATTTTCATCCACCTCTACTGATCCTTTTCCTATAGAGTTGCCAGAGTTTCCTTACTAAAATCATAAAACTACTCACCTCTGTCCTGCTGACAAAAGGTTAATGGTGGCTTAACTGATTTTAGGGCCAACCTCCAATCTCAAATTTCACCTTGACCCACTTTTTGCTTCCTAAGGGTTTTCTCGTCTTGTCCTCACCACACTGGGCTTTTACTTTGACTGTGGCTCAAACGGGTCTTGTGCAGAAGCAGTCCTACTTTGTTGACTGATCAGTAGCCTGTTTTCTATCTTGTTTCTAAAGCCCTTTCGGAGCCACCATCTCCATAAACAAAGGCTCAGTCAGTGCAGGCCCTGTCTCTGGCCCCTGCATCCTCCCAGAACTCTTTTAGCTGCTTGACTTCTGAAGCACATCAGTCCTTACACCTCACCAGATGAAGCTGCGCTCAGAGGAAGAGATCACATTCTCTTGGGAGCACTCAGCCAACAAGGCTGCTGGTGGTAGAGGCCTGCAATCCCAGCTACCCAGGAAACAGGGAACACATGGTCAAGAGCCACCTGGGATTCAGGGTGAGTTCAGGGCCAGCTTGAGGAAATTTAGTGAAACCCTGTCTCAAAAGTAAAAGCAAAAGCAAAATACAAAGAAAGGGGCAGGGGGCCTTAGGAGCTAGTAAAGTACTGGATATGCAGAGCCCACATATATAAGCTGGGTACACTGGCACTCACTGCTAATCCCACTCGGGTAGGCAGAAAAGGTAGGTCCTTGGGAATCAGCCAGCAAACGTAGCTCTTATAAGCAAGCCACAGCCTGTGAGAGACCAGTGTAGAAAAAGCAAGGTGCGCTCTTTCCCCTTGACTGTTCTAGGCCTGCAGCCATCAAGAATGACACAGTAACAACCCACACAAAGATGTTTATAGCTAAGCATTTGCTGCAGAGGAAACAAATGGTCGCTGATGCCCTTCACTGTGTCTCCTAATGTCAGTGGGAAAGCAAGAGCACCAAAGACAGAAGTTTGGGAAAAGCTAGACAAAATGTACAAAACCACACCAGATGATATAAGTCTTTAATCGGGGTTGCCCAAGAGACTCACTCCCAAAACATTAAAGGCTATTGTTAGTTGCCCTCAGCTGCCCCTCTCAAGAAGTCCCTATTGCTGAAGACGCCATGCAGACACAGGGACCCAATGCTTGTAAGCTAGATCTGAGTGCCTCCTGCCTGAGGACTCATGGTACTAGACTACAGCATGCAAGATTCCCAAGGGAGGAAGCACCCCGTAGTCCTGCCTACCCAACTACGATGCCCATGAACCACAATGACCTGCAGGGCAAGAAAACCCTAAGGTACAGTAGTGGCTCTCACAGTTGGGTGGGAAGCAAGCTCTCAAATCGGACTTACGACCTACTCAACAGGAGGGAAACAATGCCTGGTTCAGGGAACCTAGCCACCTACCAGGGCTTGTTATGTCATGGATCTTGGAGGACCTTCAACCACCACTTTACCAAACCAGGATTACCACTAACTACATACTAAATATTGGTCCTTATATCCACACAGAACTATAGTCCTTACCCTGCATCAAAGAAACTTTGCAACAGATGGAGACCATTATAGAAAACCACAACCAATCAAAATAGAAACGTGTGGATCCCAGTCTCAATGAATCCATCTGCAAACAACTCTAGAGCCTCGGGAAGATAAAGGAGTCTGCTATGACAGTGTCTCCCAATACTGTCAGATGCTACATCCAGAATCACCACCATGACTGCTTCAGTATTAGCTGCACAAGGACAACAGACATGGTAACGTAGGTAGGGAAAGACCACAAGGCCTCAATCCTACACAAAGAACTACAGGTAACTAAGAAACACTAAGAGAGGGAGAAATACTCTTCCCCAGAGAGAGCATAATCCATTATCCAACACCAGATGGTCAGCCCTAAAGCAGAAATATGAATACTGTTATATAGACTAAAGGTGATATTTATGAATATCTACATGTATACATACATGTTTAACAACAATGGCAGCAGAGGCTATGAATTTGAAAGAGCAAGGAGAGGTATATATGAGGGATTAGAAGGTATAACAGAAAGGGGGAATGATATAACATCAAGAATAAAAAGACAAAGTGAAGGAAAAAACAATGAGAAGATTTTATATGCACTATTCTTTCAGGAAAGAAGTTACATCAGACATGGCCTAATACAGGGATGCAGCTGTGAAGTCAGCAATCACACCCCGACAGCCGTACAGTCCAGAGGAGAGCACTGACAGTCACACTTACAACTAAGTGAACTGGTACAGGTTGGTGCATGGAAACAAAGTTCTAGAACAACAGTAGAGGCAGAGAACCATGCGAGCAAGCCTCACGGCCACCACCATTCTAAACACTGCTCAAAACAGCTTTGCAACTTCACTTGAATTCTGCACCCCACTTCTTTTTTTTTTTTTTTCACAGAGCCTCAAACCCGTTGTCCTATTTTATTTGGATTTTATTTTTTGTGTCTTGCATCTTATGTCATTTTGTTATTTTTGAAATTATGTAGACACACAGCCAGAGGCACAGGTAGCAGAGCTGCTCATTAGACATCTGTAGTTTCTCTGAGACCATATTCATTATTATTCCTCGAAATATATTTTCACCATTACCCCGGGGCAGATATGGCAATGTGAGGTAAGTACAGAGAGCAAAGCTTCAGTGTCAAGTTTAAACCATTAAAACAAAGGGTCTTGGGATATAGATGTGTTAAAACTGATCTGAAAACAGCACAGTGTGCACATATATTCAGGTTTCATATGAATAATAAGAAAAGTCCAGGAAATTAACACAACTATGGCAGGACTGTCTACAGCCAGCCGAACAGTTTCTCACAACTCTGAAGAACCATACACAATAATTTCACTTGTTTGTCTTCAGTTCATGAAAGCAGCAAAAGAAAACAATAAATAATCAGCCACTTACCACATAGTAAAATCTTTTTGCAAGAGTATGAATGAGTATTATTTTGGCGACTGTTGCAGTTCCATACAGGCAAACGGCGATATAAAAGTAGTTATACCATGAGAGCGACTGTCCAATGAGGGAGACGAACACTGCTATAATGAGAACTGTAACAAGGCTGGTGAACCAGCTAATGAAAGTGATGCCAAGTCCGCACAAGAAGTCTCTCACATAATTAGCATCTAATGAAGAGAACAAAAAGTTAATGTCATCATCTTCATCAAATCAAATACAAAACCAGTTAGAACAAAACCAGCTAAAGGGGCAAATATTAAAACAAAAAAATTACTAAATAATGAAAATGTTTAAATATAGTTTTAGAGAATGGCCAAACACAAGAATGGGGTAAGAATAAAGGATGATATTCAAGGAACACATTGAGAGCCGAGGATATGAACAATTAAGAGATGTCTCACAGGAATTCAGATGCCCTCCTTACTAAGGAAACCAGTAGTAATCGTTACTTTTAGAATGCTTCATTTATCAAAGTATTAGCAAGAATTTTAAAAGACGCAGTTGCATATAAACTCTTGCTAAAAGACAGTAGCATAGGGCTGGCAAGATGGTCCGGCAGGCAAACGCACTTAACATCCAGCATGGCAGCCTGAGTTCAATCCCCAGAGCCCGAGGACAGCAGCTGTCTACTGACTTCACACAGGCACACACACAAGCAAGTAGATAAATAAATACATGTTAAATGCTTTTAAAGGTAATGACACTGGGAAGTAATGACAGGGAAATGACTGGTAATAAAGAATTATTTCAATTGCTGCTGAACACTTATATTGTAATAAATGACAATTTAAACTCTCAACATTTCACGCAGAAGAGAAGCAGAACTGTGTCTGTCTCAGGGCTGTGTGCTGCAGGCCGTAGCACAGAAGACCTCCTGAGACTTCTCACTAACAGTCAGTTTATAGGACTGGCAGGAGAGCTCAGCAGGCCATAGTGATGAGCTCGGTCTGATCCCCAGGACCTGCGTGGTGGAAGGAGAGAGCCAATTCTCACAAGCTGATCTCTGACCTCCATAAATGAACACGTGCCCATACCCACACACACAAAATAGATATTTTTTAAAAAATAAAAAGTCAATCTCTACAAGCCTTTTTTTCTTTTTGGTTGTATAAATTCTAGTTTGTTTGTTTTTTAAAGATTTATTCATTTATTATATATAAGTACCCTGTCACTGTCTTCAGACACACCAGAAGAGGGCATCAGATCTCATTACGAATGGTTGTGAGCCACCATGTGGTTGCTGGGAATTGAACTCAGGACTCTGGAAGAGCAGCCAGTGCTCTTAACCACTGAGCCATCTCTCCAGCCCATAAATTCTAGTTTTAACAAAGGTTACAGACTTGATCAGAGTATAAAATTTACTGAATTTCAAGAAATTAAAATTTATTATTAGTAAGGAAAGAAACAATTGTAGCAGCTTTTTTTTATTTTTGAAAAGCAAACATCTTCCAGTACTGAAGTTCCATTTCAGTATTGTTAGTGATTTCACACCATAACAAGAGACTGCATGAACACGGCTGTTGAATGTTCAATGGACGCAGCCCAAGGAGCACATGGAACAGCCTCCTGCCCATCTCTGCAGGGCACAGGGCTTCACACTACATAACAGGGCTTGGCCTTACATGGCCCTGCCTTCTTACATGGCCCTGCCTGTCTTCCCTTAGTTTGGTCAAGGCAGACGATCCAGCTGATTTTGCCGGTTTCAGGGTGAGTGCATAGAAACTGTCATCTTCCCAACCCTCAAAGGATAACGAGCATTCTGACTCAATATTTATCAAAAATGTAAATATGTAATTGTCTCCTAAGATATGCTTCCTTGAAGAAACAAAAACAGTGGCTACAGTCTCCTCAGCCAATCCCACCCCAATTCCAGAACCCACCCTTTAAAGGGAAAGACTTACTCCTGTGTTTGGGCCGCAGCAGTTTTCTTCCCAGATAAAGAACAACAGCCATTACCACCATGTAGTTTATTATGGAGCCAACACGAGAAGGGTACGCAATGACCAGCAGGCCAAGCACATCGAAGAAGACCATGCTTCCATGTCGGTACTCAGACGAAGAAGCCAGCATGTCAGACGTAGCTAGGTATTTAAGAACTGCTAAAATGTTGTCACCTTTTATGAAGAAAAATAACAAGGTCTAGTAAGCTGCTCCAATGTGACTTCCACATACAGCC
Organism: Rattus rattus; assembly: GCF_011064425.1. Classification (NCBI taxonomy): domain Eukaryota; kingdom Metazoa; phylum Chordata; class Mammalia; order Rodentia; family Muridae; genus Rattus; species Rattus rattus. Next base: position 29,729,683 of record NC_046155.1, read on the forward strand.
ACATGAAGAGAAGTAGATCAGGTGCTGTCTGAACGTGAAGTACCTGGGGTGAACGTGAGTGGACACCTCTTCCTACCTCCCACTGCTCTCCCCTTGTTTGCCTTATTTCCCAGATAACGTCCCGCTCTTGCTGTCCTTCCTTCCCACTTAGAAGCTCAGCCTTGGCCCTCTCATCCTGCTATCCCCTAAGACCAAATGCGCAACCCCAAAGCCTTACCCTTGGGTAGATAGATACATTATAACCATGCGAGACACTGACACCAGAAAATCAGTGGTAAAACAAGAAAAAAAACCACAGCTCTCATGAAGTTGTTAAAGCATGTTAAGAATTATTAGGGGGATGAGGGAAGTGGCTTAGTGGTTAAGAGCACTGGCTGCTGCCCTAGAGGTCTTGGGTTCAATTCCAGGCATCCACATGGCAGCTCACAATACCTCTAACTCCAGTTCCAGAGGATCTGGCACTCACACAGACATGCACACAGGCAAGACAGCAGTGCACATAAAAATAAGTAAAGTTTAGAAAAATGATTAGGAAGGAGAAGCGAAGACAGGAGGATCATGAGCCCAAGGCCAGCCTATAGCAAGTTCAAAGCTGGCCTGAGCTATACAACAAGACCTTGTCTTAAAAATAAAAGTTTCCCTAAAGCTAGCGGACAGCTGGCCTGGGGCCAGTGATACAGTGCTTTCCTGGAATGCACACACCAGGCCTAGGTTTGACCCCAGTACATCAGGAAAACAAACCAGAACAAATAACAACGAAAGGCACAGTTAGGAAGGAGCAGGAAGGTCGCAACATCTGGGCTACAGACTGAAATCCTACATCAGAAAAAAAAATGTTTTTGAGGTGAGCCATGTGTGGTGGTGTAGGTCTGTAACCCAGCATCTGAAGCAGAGGTGGGGAGCCGACACGTAGAGAGCACTTGTAGGCTGGCTAATACCCTCCACAGTAAGGGAGAATGGGAGACCTCAGTAAAGTAAGAAACTCCAGACTTTTGACATAACCGTGGACGTGAAGAGAGGAAAGTCACACACACACACACACACACACACACACACACACACACACACACCCTAGATGAGAAACACTCCAAATATTCAAAATGTAGCTGTTTCCCAGCACGTCTTTTGTTAGCACCAGTCAAGGCTGGTCTTCGTCTGTATAAACGACTGTCAGAAACGAACTCCTCTCTCTACTGCACACTACATTGCCAGCCCACAACACCTAAGACCACCTTAGTAAGTTCAGTAATGACTTCACGTTAATGAGAGCGTCAGGGATTCCTTATTCCTTTAGGTGCTTTCTGTGTTTACACGTTGTACATCACATTTTTATTTACTAGGTGCTGCACACCACTGCACATGTGCAGAGGCCAGAGGACAACTTTCTGGAGTTGGTTCTGTCCTTCCACCATGTGGGTCGGTTTGGCAGCAAGACCTTTACCTGCTGAACCTTCTACTCAACCATCTTTCAATGCTAGGAATGGGCTGCAGGACCTTGCACACATTAGACAAGCTCTCTACCTCCAAATCCTTGATAATTTTTAAAGCCATCTAGCTTCCTTGCCCCATATATTTCAACCTTATCCCCATCTATTTCTGAAAGTACTGCCTCCATTCTAGTCTGACAGCACAGCACACTACCCATCCCCTGCTCCCTGGGTCCCTCCTGCTCTCTGCTGTGCTTTTACCTCTCCATAGCCCAAATCCCTATGAACTCCCTAAGCCTCAGAAGGGCCGCCCCCAATGCCCCCAGACCTCTGGGAAGCTGTAATGCTCTGTGCTATATAAGTGCCTCATCTGTCCCCACCAACCTACAAGGGGTCCATGTGCCACTCTCTACTTTCATCCGGTGCACAAACCCTGGTCCTGATGCTACCAGAGCTAATAGCATTCACCGTCTGTGTTCTTTACTCTTCAACAGTCCTACTGCAGCCTTCTAACGTCTCAGTGAATCCGAATCCTCCCACAGCCCTGGGCCACTCTTTGTAAGTAATGGCTAACTCAGACATCAAAGACTAAAATTCAAGCCCTCATCTTTCCAAGTCTGTAACTCATTCGGCCACATACTGTCTCTCTCTCTCCCACACAGACTACAGAACATACGTTATAGATCATCCTTAATAGTTCATCACTGTATATCAAACCAAACCTGTAAATACCAACCTGCTCTCTGAATGGAATCTATGAGAATTCTGTCCGCTGTGTCATACTTGGTGTGATAGATGTACCCATTTTCAATAAAGGCTAAGTCTATTCCTAAGACAGACAATGGAAAAAGTCATCTTACTTTAAAGATCAGACTTGTGTTAGGCCCGGTCTGACATATTACATTCTAAAAGACAAAATGTCAAAACAAGAGGTTGACTGATGTTGGTCATATTCATGAATGACATAAAGCCTTTTCTGTTCTTACAAAATCCAGAACCACGGGGCTGGGGGGAGGAGGGGTTGATACTGGGATGCAAGGTGAATAAATAAATTAAATTTTAAAAATCTATAACTATGGTCAATAATTTAAAACATAGTAATTAAGGAACCATTTTAAGTTTTAAGTCATACATTAGGGGGAGAAAGTTTTCATAACGGAATTTAGGCAGTTAAGAGCCAAATTTAAATTCCAAATAAACTTTAAAAATCATCAAAGGAATTGGAAAAGCAAGACAGCAGCATAGGAGTCAAAACCCTGAGGATCCTGGCATCTGGAGAATGAGGTTAACCAGGTCTCTCCTCTCCCACACTGTGCACAGCAACACCACAGAGAAGGCAACCATTTACATTACATAGGGCTTTGAAACGATAGCAGCAAGAACTCGACTTCCTGGAGTGTGGTAGTTTGAATACGCTTGGCCCAGGGAGTGGCACTACTAGGAGGTGTGGCCTTGTTGGACGAAATGTGTCACTCTGGGTAGGGGCTTGTCCTAGCTGCCAGAGGAGCCAGTCTTCTTCTAGACATAGAACTCTCAGCTCCTCCTCTACTATGCCTGCCTAGACACTGCCAGGTTCCCACGTTGATAATGGAATGAAACTCTGAACCTGTAAGCCAGGCCCAATTAAATGTCGTCCTTATAAGAGTTGCCTTGGTCATGGTGTCTGTTCACAGCAGGAAAACCCTAACTAAGACAGTGAGTCAGAAGAAAAATATCTCACATATAGTGTCCTCTCAGAAGCTATTACAACTTTCAAGAAATAAAGTTTGGGGCTGGAGAGATGGCTCAATGGTTAAGAGTGCTGACTGCTCTTCCAGATGTCCTGAGTTCAAATCCCAGCAACCACATGGTGGCTCACAACCATCTATAGTGGGATCTGATGCCCTCTTCCGGTGTGTCTGAAGACAGCTACAGTGTACTCACATAAAATAAATCAATCTTAAAAAAGAAATAAAGTTTGTTTTTGTGACACAACACCAGGTGACCACAGACAAAATACCTGGAATGTTCCCAAAATCCCTGTAGATTCGGAAGTCGGTGTCAGAAGGAATGATCCCACTCTGAAAAACCTCCTGGGCCACCACAGAAGCAAAGGGGTGTTTAGCTGCTGAGACATAGGCCTGAACCAGCCAAGGATTTTCAGGGCCTGAAACGAAACAAAACAACACAATACAGGGTTAGTCGGACAGCTCTGTTTCCACAGACCACATGTGGTTGGCTGCACTGAGGAAATTCACACTGACGACAGCTGACTGGGGAGTGCAGGGATTCCTTTAGGAAAGATGATGAATGTTCTAGGAGATGCAGAGCTGCTCAGTGGTTAGAGCTTTGCTGCTCAATTATCAAGATTGAGCTCAGTTCCCAGCACCCATGTCAGGGGCTCACAGACACCTCTAACTCTAGTATTTATTCTATAAAAGTAAACTGTAGCTGTCTTCAGACGCACCAGAAGAGGGCATCAGATCCTATTACAGATGGTTGTGAGCCACCATATGGTTGCTGGGATTTGAACTCAGGACCTCAGGAAGAGCAGTCAGTGCTCTTAACCACTGAGCCATCTCTCCAGCACCCTCTCAGGCACATCCTTAAACCAGTAAGATAAGCTCAAAACAAGACACAAAGAATGGTGTAAAATTCAGATGAGAAGGATATTCTCAGCAAGTCTGTTATGAGTTTCTTCCAGGGGAGTGTCTTAAAATAAGCAGGTTTTAGAATGAGTAAGATGTTTAAATTGCACATACACTGAAGGAGGTACTCCGGGAACTATTTACCAGCACAGAGAACCGCAGGGCAGGCAGGGCAGGGATCAGCGCTGCACTAGGTTCACACTGGCTGGGACGCTCACTAGCTCTTGACTCTCCTCCCCCGACCACTGCCACAGCCACCCTGACCTAGTCCCACAGCAGACACCCACCTACCTGTGACTGGTGCTAACTTTCATTTTGAAATTCCACATTGCTGGAGATGTTTTTATCTAAAACCACATTCCTTTAGTGAGGAGGAAAGACCTGGGCCTAATCAGAGCCAGCGAAGGTGAACACTGAGCTGAGCTGTGCCTCATCTCTCCAAACTCTGTGTGTAGACTGTACTAAGACATGCAGAGAAACACAGCCGCAGTCGTTTGAACTTCACCCGGGTAGCAGAGGACAGGACAGGTGCTGCATAAATTAAAGGCATGGGGATGGCAGCACCAAGTTCACAGTGCACTCCTGACAGGGTACCCGGGACACTGCTGCTGCAGCGAGCCTGGGGCTTCACACCAGTCCTCGGTGTCCTCGCTTAGCTTCTCTGTTGCCCCTTTCTGATTTGGTGCCTGTGTTCCTCCTGCATGAAATCCAAGAAAACGGGGCCCGAGAGGATAGCAGCTACCAATCCCTACATACATTAGAGTCCAGCTGTTTCTCACTGATTAAAGAGAAAGGAGAAAACTTTGAGAGATGAAAAGTCTTGTTGGCTTTGATTAGGCCCAAGTCCTTACTAAATGTATGTGGGTTTAGATAAAATAAAATCTCCAGCAATATGGAATTTCAAAATGATTCTATATCTGGACACAAATGAGCATTTTAATTCTAACTCTGTGTGTACGTGTGCATGTGTGCGAGTGTGTGTGTGTGTGGTGTTGAGGTGTCCCTATGTAGCCTTAGCAGACCTAGAGTTCAGAGATCCGCTGTCTCTGTCTACTGCATGCTGGGGTTTATACCATCAAACTGGCAACCCTGAATTTCTTAAAGGTGTAACTGAAATAAAATAAATGTAAAGTTTGAAGTTTGAGAGAATTGAGATATGATGCTGTTCAGGTTATAAAACAGCACTTATTGTAATTTCAAAACTTAAATAATAGAATGTCTTTAAGACTACAGAAGAAGTTCCTATCGACTCACTCACATCCTCCAGCCCCTCTCACCCAAAACACTACTCACAGTTAAGACTCCCAGCAAGTCAGGCCGGCGTGGCTGTAATCCCAGCACTCTAAAGGCAGAGGCAGAGGGATCTGATTCAAGGGCAGCCAGGGATGCGAGCTGAGACTGCCTTGACTCACACAACAACAGAGGCAGCTTGTGACCAAAGCTTTGTGTGTAGCAGGGCAGGACAGAAGGGGGGCCTTCCAAGTCAGGTCTGAGCAGGCCCCACAGAGCACGTCTGTGCACTTGGACTCTGCTAGGATGGGGAGTGCACGATGTTTAGTGGTTACCCTGTTATCTTCAGGAATGCACGGCCCTAAAATTAAAACTCTCTCTGGCTATGTACTTGCTGGATTTTTTTTTTTTTTTTTGCATTCAAATAATTCAGTGACGAAATTAAATTTCTTAAACTGTGAGTAAATTTTCTCATTTTAATTCTATCATTTTAAAGCCCTGATACCCTAATCATCCATAATTAATAATAATCACATTGTATTATGTCCTTATTTGTTTCTCTGCTGTGGTGATAAAACGCTGGCCAAAGGGAACTTGGAGAGCAGTGGGCTCCTTTGGCTTACAGGTTACAGAGTCCATCACAAAAGCCAGGATAGGGGCTCTAGTCAGGAGCCTGGAGGCTGAATGTGAAGCACAGGCCATGGGGGCGGCTGCTCTCCATGGTTTGCTCAGCCTTCTTACAAACTCAGGACTCCCTGTGGGGAGTGAACTTCCACAGTGGGCTGGGCCCTTCCATACCCACCACCAATCAAGAAAGTGCCCACAGACATGCCCACGCCAATCGGACGGAGGCAGTTCCTCAACTGAGGTCTCACTTCCCAGAAAAATAAATCGGCCGACCAAGCAGCATATATTCCAATAGTTACTCTCTGTGACCCGGCTCTGAGCCTGAGTCGCTCGTTCCAGTCCGCTGTCACTTACCAACTCTAAAACCTCGCACGATAAACCCTCACCTCTATTCTTCATCCACAGAGTGGCAGCGCAGGAGCGTGTGCTCACGCTTGAGAACTAAATAACTTAGTGTGGCCTGCATATACAACGTACTACCCAGGAGCCACATGCTGTCCACGTCAGGATGGGACTCGGTGGCCAGCCAGACTAGCTGAATGGTAGGATGTATTGAGGAAGACACCTGATGTTAACACCTCCGGCTACGATAAGCATGCACACAAGCACACAGTGCAGATACATGCACACGCACATACATGTACACCCATACCAACGTACACATTGCCATACACATTCATGCCTTAAAAATCAACCTCATCCAAGAGATTGCTCATTGCGTACACTGAAAAACTTTCCACTGTCGAACTGAACTGCTCAGTGCACAGCCTCACATACCTGTTTGGAACACAAGTTCTTTCCCTCCGACACCTGCAGCCTCCAGGTTAATAAATGCTTGAATCAAACTGGCCCAGGGATGTTGAGTAATAAAACCATGGCTTGCCTTAATGAGGAAAGAAAACAAATGTAGGTTAAACTACGTTTTTATTTTGCTTATCTGCACGCAGAATGGCTATCTGAAAAGACAGGGACTATGAGGGCAAAAAACCATTTCTGAGACACAGACTCTCAAGCTCTCTTCCTATACAAAATGGTGGTGTTCAGTTTGCCAAGCAGAAAGTCACTGTGAGAATATGCAAAAGTTTAGAAGGAAAAAGAGGCGAGATAACCCAGAAGGTCAGCATCAGTGCTCTGCACCTTCTCATCTCTCTGACCTCAAGGGGTAAAAGGGGTCAGAAGAGGACTTTTCTGGTTACAGCAACACTCAGAATTCGGAGTGAGAAGTATCACAGATGCCAGGCCAGCCTTGGAGACACAGCACGACCCTGCTTCAAAGACCAGAGTGAAAACAAACAAAAGATCACATCCTAGGAGGTAGGCAGTTCTCAGCTGAGCTTTAACATACGGAGCACTCTACACGCATGGGTGTTTTTAAACCACTACTAGGTACAGTGTTTACTTTGCATATTATTTCTATGATACTATTCCTATTACTAATAAAACACATTGTTACCAATCATTATTACTCTCATCATAATTCAACCCAAATACGTAAAACAATAAAACCTTACTTGCAAGACATTTTCCTCTGCACCATTAAAGAGGAACACCACAGCATGCTGCAGGGGTTCTGGAGAGGCTGCCATGACCCGGAGGACTTCGAGCATCACTGCACAGCTAACGGCATCATCACTGGCACCTTGGGTCAGAAAAACAGAGGCACTTCTCAGAGTTTCAGTGCTTTTCGTTACTGCTTTGGGAGGGAGTTTCTCCTCAGAGCAGCAGCATGATAGCTGTGTGACCAGAAGCATAACTCTGTCATCACAGGGTGACAACTATGCTCAACAAAGACAAGCCCTGCAAGATCCTTGCCTGGTCTCCTTGATGATGTGATTGGTGGAACCATGCGTTCAGTACATACTCAATAGCTGTGGCATCAATTAGCCAGATGGAGCCTAAGGCCAACTGGAATTTAGCCTCATCCCCCATCCTCTGGGTACTTCTGGTACTCGTGGCTTCCTCTTCTCTGCAGTGTTCTTTCAAAATCATAAACACTGCAGCACCCCACATTTACAGAGGGAGTAACACTGCATGCTTTAAGGTTTTTCCAAAGGGATCAAGTAATGGAAAAGTACAAAGGCACCTGAATGAATGGTAGGACACAGAAGAGTGAACTGTGCTTGTCCCAGCACTGAAAAGTACAGCAGTCAGATACTCCAGCCTCTACATCAGAAAATCATATTAATTAAAGATTATGAAAAGGACCCTAGCACTCTGATTGTTTGAATGCAATCTGTTGCTGTAACATTTTTATGTGTTTATCTTGTGTGCCGGGGGTTGGGAGGCACACATACCACAGTGCACATATGGAAGTCAGAGGACAGTGCAGGGTTTCATTCTGTCTTGTGGGTCCAAACTCTGGCAAGCAGGCAACCTTGGTGGCAGGCACCCTTAAAGGGGGCTGACTTGCAGGGCCCCAAGTGCTGATCTTAAAGGCACCATGAGAGGTAGTTAAAGGGACTGGCTATTTGATGACAGTATTATTGCTAAATTTTCTAAGTGAGGCATCTCATGAGCTTGTTAGCGTGTTTGAGGGGATCCTCGTGCTTCACCAGTGCACAGTGAACTACAGAGGAAGCAGTGCAGCCAAGAGGCACCTGGAGAGAACCAAGTAGAAGGGCTGAGGTGGAGACAAGGTGAGCAGAGGGAGGCACCCTGGAGTTCAGGACACGATTCTGTTTTCTACTCATCTGATTCTTTTCACAATAGGAAGCTTACTGGGTGTTTAGAGTAAGGAAACACAACGTGACCATAACTCAGGCAGTAGCACTTCCGGGGAGTGGGGGAGGGGAGACACAGAGTATCACAGTGTTCAGTGAGGACTCAGGAGCAGGAAGGATGTAGGGTGAATTTTATCTCTGTCACTTCGTTCACTATTTCCAGGTCTAGAAAGCAGACTGATGACTCCGCCCCACAGGCCTTTTGCACAGATTTCACAGCACCATCGCCGCACCTGGGAAACATCCTCCATTAGCTTTCCTCCTTCTGTCTGAAAACCTAGGGGAGGCTCTGTTGAAGTCTAAACCCCACTTCTGCCCAAAAAGAAACAACATGAACCACACTAGCCTTGGTGATTACTGGACTGTTTAGTCATTAGCGAAAGTGAAACAAAGTTAACGGTTACCTGGGCACTGCTAGAGCAGGGAGTATAATGTGCCCCTTCTCAGAACACATGAAATAAACATTTTCTTGTCAATTTGAGGCTGTTATTTTAAAGTGAAAAACAAAACAGTAACACTTCTCTTTATTCAGAGAAGTGAAAGTAACAGCACTTACCTTTATGCAGCTGACTAACAGGTTAAACCTCCCACTCATCCTCCCTACTCTAAGGGTACCAGAGTCTTAGAAAAGAACAGAAAAGGGTCAAAAGGCCTTTGAGAAAGTGACAGTCAGAGGACAGGGAGAAGGCTCAGTGACAAACTGACATCCCTTCCCATTTAGAATTACCCTGAAAGTGAAGCCACCCCAAAATAACTCAGATGTCTCTTTTACCAAAGACCTGACACCACACAGCAGACCTGAGAAGATAAACCAGGTCCTTCTGTAGCTAACATTACTTCTAATTGGCATCAATTCCTGGGTCCAGGTATGCTGCTGAGAACTTTAAAATAATACACATAGAAATAAACACAGCTCTGCAGGCCTGTGATGCAGCCCTTAAGTGACTAAAACAGAAGTGCTGATGAGACTCAGGCCAGCCTACACAGCTCAGGACGTCTCAACAACACTCCTGAGGCTGGAGCACAGCTCAGTGCAGAGCATGGACAGGTGTCGTGTTCCTCACCCAGCACGGCGTGCATGCACAAAAAAGTACTCATGCTTCAAAGAGGTCATCCACAGAGAGGATTCGGGTGACAACTATTTGGAGCATGAGTGAAAAGCTTCTCTTCGCTTACTATTGATAGATACTTCCTTCACACCAACAGTATGAGTATTATAAAATTTTAGGTAAAAATTATTTCTAAACTAGAAATTTGCTTAGCATGCAGGAAGTTATAGGGTCAATCTAAGAAAAACAAAAATCTTTTTAGTTGTTTAAACCATGCATAGTGGCACACTCAGATCAGAAGATTCAAGCTCACCCTCAGCTACAAAGCACCATGAGGCTAGTTCAAGGCCTGTGCTACATGAGATCCAGTCTCTAAAAAAAGGGGAAGAGGGGTAGTAGGCTTAAAAAATTCTAATGGCTCTTCAAAGATTATTTTCATTAGTGGACTCCACATATAATCTATACACCTGGCTCTATGAAAACAGCAGCAGAAAATGCCATTCAAAATATGTTACTTTGGGCTGGAGAGATAGCTCAGTGGTTAAGAGCACTGACTGCTCTTTCAAAGGTCCTGAGTTCAAATCCCAGTAACCACATGGGCTCACAACCATCTGTAATGGGATCTGACACCCTCTTCTGGTGTGTCTGAAGACAGCAACAGTGTACTCACATACATAAGATAAATAAAACCTTTAAAAAATATGTTACTGTAATATAAGACCCTTTGGTGTTTCTGCTCCCCCCCCCATTTGCCTAAAATCAGATCATAAAATCTATGTGGGTGTTCCCTGCCTCCCCGGAAGGACAAAGGTTAATCTCCAAAGACAGGCACAGGCCCTGAAGAGCAGTCTGACAGCTTTCCCAACTAGACTTCCCACTCATGTTTCCCACAACTCGCTGTCCAGAGTCTGCGTCCTTTCTCCTTTTTCTGTCTTGTGAGAGTTTTTGCTTTGGTTAGGGATTTCCTCCAGGTTGGTTTGTCTGTTCTGCAGTTCTGCAGCACTAAGAACAGATCTTGGTACTGGCACATGCTAGGCGATGGCTCTACCCACTGAGCTACACCCCACCTGGTTCTCTCCCTTTGGTTTGTCCCTTTTCAGAAAAAGTATTGTTCTTTGATGAAGACAATGTCCCAGGCAGAGAGATGAACCCCCTCTTTGAAATGATTCATTTTCCCCTTGGTATCACACAGATACATCTGTGCACACACGGCAATGACCTGTCTGGTTTTCTCTTTACTATCTTCGCTTACAAGGATCCATCCCACCTAAGAATTATGAAAGGCAAGAGATCTACATTTGACTGAGACCTATCTACCCAGTCTTTCTAATATAGTGCTTGTAGACAACTACATCATTTATGTGACCCCCTCCAGAATGTAAGCATCTTTTTTTTTTTTTGGTTCTTTTTTTTTCGGAGCTGGGGACTGAACCCAGGGCCTTGCGCTTCCTAGGCAAGCGCTCTACCACTGAGCTAAATCCCCAACCCCAAATGTAAGCATATTAATAGTGAGCACAAGGTGACTTTGTCTAGGGTCCCTGGCATTGTTAAGGCATATCTGCCTCGTTTTAAATGAATGTGTGGATACTGATGTCCAAATAAGCAAATATTCTAAATGCAAAGAAATGTCTCATCACAATATCATTCCCTCAAGTCAATGCTAGTTCATATCCTCTGGACTCTACATAGTTACATTGGGCCATTCAAGCAATCCAGAAGGATTGTTACCAGCAGTACCACCACCAAAGGGAGACTTTCTCTGAGAGACATCAGCCTAAACCTTAACTTATACTGAATCTTTGAGCAACACTACTAGGAAATTAGCTATTAGTTTTCCATTTAACAGTTAAGAAACAAAAGCTAGATTAAGTTGGGCAATATGCCAACAGAAGGCCCAGGACTCAGATACATCCTCCTAGTCATGAGGCCAGCGCCCACCCAGCTTTGTGTCTCTCAGGAGTACCCAGTCAGAGGAGTCTTCCTAAGTGTACATCTCAGGATGCCACTGTAAAATGCCACTTTCTATTCTCAGCTGCCTATATTAGCTGGGTATTTTTCATATTTTATTTGTGAAAGTTTATATGAGCACATAGAGAAGAAATTTTAGAGATCATGGATATCAGTAGTTTAGATGGACTCCAGTCTGTCTTTATAAAAAAAATTATGAGTCATAGAAATGTATGTACATGGTAAAAGATTTTAGAATTTAATACAATGAGCACACTTCATATATAATTTCAAAAGTGATTTTGTTTTAGTCTGTAATACTTTATAAAAACATCGCCATCTCAAAATAAAAAAGAATCCTTAGAGCTGGAGAGATGACTCAGCAGATGAGGGGACCAGAGTTTGGATGCTAGCACCTACAACAGCCACAGCCATTCACAGATAACCAATCAACACCAAGGAATCTGACACCCTTTTCTGGCCTCCAAGTGCTCTAAAACATGCACATAGGCATTCGGACACACAGACACACAGACACACAGACACGCAGACACGCAGACACACACACACACACACACACACACGCGCACAGAGAGAGAGAGAGAGAGAGAGAGAGAGATATCAAGCATGGAATAAATACATATTTTTTTAAAGCAAGAAAGAATTCCTGTGGTCCACAACTACATCAGTAACTCTACATTCTGGGAGAACTTGATCTCCAACTTTCAGGCTAACCGACCATCTCCAAGCTAACACTGTTGATTGTAATGCTTTTCTTTGAGACTTATGTGGAAGCTTACTGCCTCTTCTGGTGTGAGTTTTGGCTATATGCACTTCAACCAATACCTATCAAACAACTGAAAGAAGTTTTTTTGTTTTTTTTTCCGGAGCTGAGGACCGAACCCGGGGCCTTGCGCTTGCTAGGCAAGCGCTCTACCACTGAGCTAAATCCCCAACCCCAGTCCAACCACTGCCTCTGACAATGCACACTGCACTTTTTTGTGCCACTGAAAGGACAAAGAGACCCAGAGTATACAAATCATGTTTCTGAGAAATCTTATTTTTAAAACATTCAATTTAGGGGATTCTCATTAATTTGACAGATAGGTACTGTGTCAGACCTTGTCTTGAACATCAAGTTTTCTCTCTTGCCAGTGTCTATTCAGAGACAATATTAAGTATTCTACTGGTATGTCACACCTTCAGTGGACCATAGTTTTAACTTTCCAAGTAGACAGAAACTACTAGAACTAATATCCTCTAATCCATGTATTTCTTAAATACAGGGATCTTTACCCAGTACCCCCAAAGCCTATTGCCACCCCTGTGAGTGTGTAAGCACTTACGAGTGGACAGACACATTGATAAACTGAGGGTACTTCAGTGTACTGAAAACACCTCGTGTATTGTCATGGGACTTGTGTGCCACTGTTTAATAATTACAGTAGCAGTAGTAACAATAATGAACTTAGGGGATATTAAATCGTTACATTCTACACTGGACTGAATTAGCTTCCCATCTATCACAATAAGAAAACGCTGGTCAAAGAAGAATGGTCCTTACACGGGGCTAGGTTAATAAGCTTTCTGGGCTGAATCTTTGTGACTTTAAATGACTAAATACAAGTACATACCTGGTGAATTTGCCACTGAGTCAAAGTGACAGTTAGCCAGGACAGCGTACTTGGCTCCGTCTTGGGGCTCCAGCTTCACCACGACATTAGTGATGTTGTCGTAGTAGCTCGTAAAGCCCCCCAAGAAGTCAATGCTAAAGGAGCCGGTAGGCCGCTGTACATCTACCGAGATTCTGTGGAGGCTGTTGCTCTGCTCTTCTATCAGCTGGATCTGCTCCAAAAGGTACTGGACCGTCAGGATTTCATTTTCTGCGCTTCCTGTAGTCCTGGGGCCGATGGCCGTTATGTGTTCCAGATAAACCCTGGAAACAGTCAAAGGATGATGATGACAAACGCCCGAAAACTTAACACCAGCACAGCTTGGAACACCTCTCCACTGTGCTTCAGAAAGTTTAACTCTTCTGACTTCTTGGGGAAAAAAAAAAACAAAAACCACTGTGCCTCCCCTCCACCTTGAGGCATGATCTCTAGCTGCCCTGGCTCTCACTATACAGACTAGGCTGGCCTTGAACTCACCGAGACCCCCTACCTCTAACTCTTGAGATTTGGAACTAAAAAGGTGTTTTAAAAAAAAAAAAAATCAGACACCTCAAGAAAATGATCTGGAAGCGTCATCATTTTATACTGGGTTCCAGGAACTAATACTTTCAAACTTTTCTCCCTTGACACCATACCAAGTCAGTACCAAGACCAGAGCCTACATTCAGTAGGTGTGACTGCTGAAGGCAGGATGACAGGGCTTCACCGGCCTGACTCCTACCGATGGTTACGGATTGTCCCTGACTGGGTCTAAGTGGCTGAAACCATTCGTATAACCATGAGATGCCATCAAGTGGGCGTGGTAAACTTCTGAAAGTTTACCCAAGCCTCTCACCGAACACACTAAACCTAATAACTTCAGTTTAGGCCAAAACTAACCCAGTGGGATACCAGTGGGGGAGGGGTGGGACAGGAAGGGATACAACAGGTGCCATCCAAAAACCTCTATGTAAAATCATCCAAAGAAGCAATTTTAAAACAAAATAGGTCATTAAAAATTTCCTACTAGCTTAGGATTCATGATTTAGGATGCAAGTTACAGTATCAAAGAGCTCATATTTCCAAGTGCACCTGAGGTCATCTTTCAAAAAAGAATGTTGAACCCTTGGCTAGCAGTGGAGGTGCAGACCTTCAATCCCAGCACCTGAGAGGCAGAGGCAGAAGGATTTCTGTGAGTTAGAGGCCAACTTGGTCTACAGAGCGAGTTCCAGTCAGGGCTACACTGAAAAACTTTGTCTCGAAAAATTAATAAATAAATAATTTTTAAAAATGTTGAACCTATACAATCCGTAGTACAGAAGAGCCACAGACCTCATCTGAGACCTTCAGAAATTATAGGCATAATTCTGAGCGGGTGTACCGAGTCTCCCTCCTCCGCTTTCAGATTTGAGGGCTGTGGTGCTTAGAAAGGTAGCACACACACTACATTACTCCTTCCCAGCGTCCCAGAAAGACTTGGTAATGCAGCCTGGCACAAACACCTCACTCTCCATCTCATTTTAAAAGCAGAGAACTAACCAAAGTTAAAAAGTGGAAGTTGCTCGAGAAAAAGAGAATGGATGACTAAAGCGTGTGAACAACCAATCATCTGCAGGAGGAACAGAGTGGATGATAAAGCAGACTCAATTGATCTGGCCACCCCGAGAAAGCGAAAGAGGGAGACTGGCAAGTCCCCGGTACCGGCAATTCAGACCCCAAAAGGACGCTCGGGACCATCCCACTTCCCACCGACGTACGCCCAAGGACCCCGGGACTCTGCATACCGCGGCGCCTGACTCCCTCGCCAGGGCACAGTGGCTCCCAGCTCACCCGCGCGGGACTCACCGACCCGGCGCTCCCCCACCCCGGGCTCACTCGCCCGGGGCCGCAGAGGACTCGCGGCCCGGCCGATCGACCGTACCTGGCTTGGCGCGCATCGAACTCGCCCTGGAGCCCCGTGGTCCGGCTCAGCACCAGCCGCTGCAGCGACAGCTGCACGAGCGCCCGCAGAGCGAGCAGGTAGAGTGCGAGCGCCAGCGCCGTGCGCGCCTCGGACAGCGCGGTCTTCGCACCCCGGCTCTCGCCGCCGCTCTCCGTCCTCCCCCGCATCCTCCCGCCGCCCCTCGCATCCTCCTGAGCTGAGGCCTCTCTCTGCTGGTGCGACGCGGCCGCCTGACCCTCCCGCCGCTCCGCGGTGCCGCGGTGCCGCCGCACGGCCGCCGACTCCGAGCTCCACTCCATGGCGGCAGCTGCCACCACCAACCGCCCCAGCCCGCGACAGTCCGGGCCACCGAGGCCTCCGCAGCGCCTCCTAGTGAGCGGACGGAAACTGCAGAGGGCCAAATTTCTTCTGATTGGCTGGTCCGCCTAGCTGTTCCCCGGTGCTTCAGTCTGAAATCTTTGGTGGCACAGGCTGACACCCAGCCTGGTGCCAGCAGACTGTCAAAGGGGAAAACACCCGTAAACCTAGAAATGAGCAGCCCCAAACAAGAGAAAAATGCAAGGCCGCTTTAACAGAACACACGAGACAATTATCCTGCGCTGGGCTGATGAATAGTAGGAAAAGTAGAATTCTGACTACCAAAACAATAAGTAAGACTTCACAACCAGGACTGGATGAACAAAGCTGTAATCCTGGCACTAGGAAGGATGGCCACAGGAGGATCCCTATTTTTTTTTCTTTTTTTTTTTCTTTTTTCTTTTTTTCGGAGCTGGGGACCGAACCCAGGGCTCTCTACCACTGAGCTAAATCCCCAACCCCGAGGATCCCTATTTTGTGCCCAGAGTGGAATACATAACGAAGATTCTGTCTTTAAAAAATAATGAATAAGTAATAATAAATAAATAAATAAATAAATAAATAAATAAATAAATAAATAAAAATAAAAGCATGTTTTTATCCCAGCACTCAGGAGGAACAAACTGGATTTACATATATTAGAGTCCTGCCTGGTCTACATAGCGAGTTCCAGGCCAGCCAGGGCTACAAAAGTTGAGTGGGAAAAGGAGGAAGGAAAGGAAAAAGAGAAACACAGAACTCAATAACCAGGGCTAGTGCTGTCTTCACTTAACAGACAAAAATACCTATAATTAGGGGTTGGGGATTTAGCTCAGTGGTAGGCGCTTGCCTAGGAAGCGCAAGGCCCTGGGTTGGTCCCCAGCTCCGAAAAAAAAAAAAAGAACCAAAAAAAAAAAAAATACCTATAATTTAATGAATAGCTGCTGAGTCACGCAGCTAAGTGCAGACTTTGAAAAGGAAATATCTTTGTTCCTATTTAATACTGAAGAGCATAAAGGCAGCAACCGAAGAACGAGTGAGCTCCCAAGACAGCACAGGGCACTAGAAAGAAAGGTTCTGAAAAGACATTCTTGGGCCAGCAAGATGGATCAGAAGGTAAACGTGCTTGTCCCCAGCTCCTCCCCAAAGCCTGACCACCTCGATTCCAGGTGCCATGATAGAAGGGGAGAACCAACTCCCACAAGGTGTCTACTGACCTAAACACACAGGCATGTGCCCTTACAAACACACAATTCTTACAAACACGCATGCAAACACGTCATATGAACCACTTGTGCTGGCTAGTCCTATGTCAACTTGACACACAAGCTATTTTTTTTCTTTTCTTTATTTCGAAGCTGGGGACCGAACCCAGGGCCTTGTGCTTGCTAGGCAAGCGCTCTACCACTGAGCTAAGCCCCCAACCCCGAGCTACAGTTATCTTAAAGGAAGGAACCTCAATTGAGAAAATAATTTCATATGACCTAGCTGTAGGGTATTTTCCTAATTAGTGATTGGTGGGGGAGGACCCAGCCCTTGGTGGGTGGAGACACCCCTGAGCTGTTTGTTTCTGGGTTCTATAAAAAAGCAGGTTGAACTAGTAGTCATGAGGAGCAGCCCAGCACATCCCCACCCCCATCGCCTCCGTATGGGCTCCTGCCTCCAGGTTCTTGCCCTGTTTGAGTGTAAGTGTGGACCAAATAAACCCTTTCCTCCCAGAGTTGCTTTGGCCACGGTGTTTCATCGTAACAGTAAGCAACCCACCAGTAACACGCAATAACACAAACAAAAATGTTTAAATGTCTTCAAAACAAATAACAAGTGAGAACTTAGTCTTCCTTCACTACCACAGTAAGTGGCAAGAAGCTGGCCGTCGGTTTTAGCAGCCGTGCCGGCAAATGACCAGCCTTGTTTCTGCTTGCTGTTTCCATGAGCCTCTTAGATTCAAGGTTCGTGCCCCAAGCATGCGATGTCTGAAGTGCTCTAAGGCATTAACCTAGAAACCCACTGAGGAAACACACTGCAAGAATTTGACTGAGGGCCTGTGACAGATACACGACGCCCTGCCTACCTTTCAGACCCATCAGACGCAGGATGTTCCTGCAGCCACACTGGCCTCTCCTAAAGACTTCCAGTCCGCCATCTTCCTTCACAGTGTCAGCTCATATACTATTTGGATCACCCAGGGCACTTGTTCCCTCCTTCCATTACCAAACTTACTCCCTTCAAATTCCAATGGAAGTGGTACTTCCTCAAGCAAGTTCCCTCACTCCAATGGAGGCTCCATGAAGACAAGAGCCCTGTCTAGTTTTACTCAGCTTTTGACTCGTGTCTCCTAGGACCCGGCAGAACATATACCATTCAGTCAATGTGTCCTGAGAGTGTGAAAACACAGCCATGTCTAGACACATGGAACTTCAATTCTATAAGATCCTTTCTAGTGTAAGCGCTGAGACCAAACACAATGTCTCTCTTATTAATTTTCCACCTTACCCATAGTGCTTAGCCCAGTCTCTGGTCCTCACTCACTATGTGCTTATCGAATAGGTGTACTGGCCAGTTTTGTGTGTCAACGTGACACAGGCTGGAGTTATCACAGAGAAAGGAGCCTCCCTTGAGGAAATGCCTCCATGAGACCCAGCTGTAAGGCATTTTCTCAGCCAGTGATCAAGGGGGAAGGACCAATTGTGGGTGTTGCCATCCCTCGGCCGGTAGTCCTGTGTTCTATAAAAAAAACAAGCTGAGCAAGTCAGGGGAAGCAAGAGTAGCACCCCCTCCATGGCCTCTGCATCAGCTCCTTATAGGTTGATGTCCTTATGTAGGTGAGGCAGACACAAGATAAAATGAGGCCTGTCACTGGACAAGAAGGAAGGGTAGGAGGGAACAAAGTTTTAGAAGGAGAGGGAGAAGGAACATGGAGGCAGACTGAACAATCCTCCCCATTCACCTCTACACAGATACAGGTCGTTGTGAATATTTCCTAAGGGGTGGATTTCTATAGGTTAATTTATCTTATCTAGATGGGTGGTTTATATCTTTATCAATTGTTTGCGAGTTTATTGTGTGGCTGTATTGTGGATTGAGAATTTAACATATAAATCTGATTGATAAATTACAGCCTCTTGAGTCATGATTTCACAGGGTAGTTGGGAGTTTATATTTTAACCACCAGGGAGCAGTTTGCGGGGAGTGTGAACAGAGTCCATGACAGGGAGCCACAGTAGGCCAGCCCCATGCTGGACTTCCACAGCCCTGATTTTACCAGGTAGCTGGAGCAAGAGAGTTTACAGCTTAGCAGAGAGCCACTGGGAGAGATACTAACCAGAGATAAATTACAGTTAGTTCCATATGGCCCTACAGTGGCAGCGCAATCGAAGGACAAAGGTCCCTTTTTTAATATTTACCACAGCAGCTCCTGCCTCCAAGTTCCTGCCCCGTGTGAGTTCCAGTCCTGACTTCCTTTGGTGATGAACAGCAAACATGGAAGTGTCAGCTGAATAAACCCTTTTCTCCCAACTTGCTTCTTGGTCATGATGTTTTCTGCAGGAACAGAAACCCTGACTAAGATAACAGGAGAATAAAAATCTATATTAACTTCTATAAGAATCAGAAATTTTGGACTGGTAAGACAGCTCAGTGGTTAAGAGCACTGACTCTTCTTCCAGAGGTCCTGGGTTCAATTCCCAGCAACCACATGGTGGCTCACAACCATCTGTACTGGGATCTGATGCCCTCTTCTGGTGTCTGAAGACAGCTACAGTGTACTTACGTAGAATAAATAAATAGTTAAAAAAAAAAAAAAATCAGACATTTCTGCTGCCTGCTTTTCCCAAAGTCTAGACCTCATCACCTTTGGAAAAAGAAAACTGTCAAAGTCAGCAGCTGTATCTGCTGACTTTGATATCAAGATATCAAGATACAGGGAGGTTCTGCTATCACATGATCAAAGGCTATAGAAGCCTTGTGTGCTGGCTAGTTTCATGTCCACTTGAATCAAGCTAGAATCCACTTGGAAGAGGGAACCTCAATTGAGAAAATACTCCCACCAGATTAGCTTCTGGGAAAGCTAATCCCCAGTGGTCATTTTCTTGACAGATAGAATAGGAGGACCCAGACCACCATGTTCAGTCCCATGCATTAACGGCCCTGGGGTTGTAATAGAAAGCAGGGGCTAGGCAAGCCATAAGGAGCAAGACTATAAGCAGCACCCCCCCATGACCTCTGCAGCATCTCCTCCCTCCACATTCCTGCCCTGCACTCCTGCTCTGACTTCTCCCACTGATGGGGGATGCTGTGGAACTGTAAGTTGGAACAAACCCTTTCTTCCCCAAGTTCCAATTGGTGTATCATTACAGCAATAGAAACCATAACTAAGACACCTCGGGAGAGAATGTTCCAGGCAGAGGGCAATGAGCAGTCTTCAGAAGCAATGCTGAGAAAGGCTGTGGCTAACACAGCATGAACCCGGAAAGGCATGGGAAGGGATCAGGAGGCAGCAGCAGCCAGACGCCAGCATGCGGAAAGCCTCCTGGCTTTAGCAAGGACTCTGAGGTAGTGTGAGATAGAGCAGCACAGAAACCACACCTAGAACAATTGTCCAGTCATACCCCAAGGCCCCAGCCTCAACCTTAAGTTAACTAAATTAAAAAAAAAAAATGAATGAAGGAAACAAACCCTGAACCTAGATTTGGACTGACCATCCCTATCCTTTACACAAAGCTAGCCCACCCCTACACAGCTATACGGAGGATACAGGGCTAGCTGGAGTCAACAGCTTTGACTTCAGTGACATCTGGCCTGTGGAGTACCAGAGGCTACTTTGACCTGTGGTTTTGTTTCTGTGGAGAAAGACTCCAGCGAGTGAAAAACCGCATGTTGAATGATGGTGAGGATAAGCCATGCCAGCCAGCTATGCTGCCGACCCTAACCCATAGGCTGTTGATTGTGACTTCTCTGTTCTTCACTGGCCATCGGGCACCAGCAGTCTTAGGATGGGAAGGAGCTGGGAAGCAAGGCCTCAGGCTGCCGTGAGTACGGTGGGTCTGAATGACCCAACCTGGGAGACCGTTCAGAGGACAGCTCGTTTGTAAGATAGTGGGGCTAGCCTCTATAGCTGGAGTCAGTGGGGCAGGAAGGACAAAATGACAAGATAGGAAATGCTACACTAGGGTCAGGGGCCTTCCAATCTATCGGCTAGATTAGCAGACCGCCCTCACAGGAGTTCTGAGAAGCCAGTTCTCTGGCCGGGAAACAGAAGCCTGACTGCCTTTATCATGATGAGGCCTTTGTCTTTATGGAGTTGAGTAGGCCCAAGCCTGATTGGGTAGGGAGAAACCCCACTCCTGCTGTGCTCTCTGAGAGATGTCTGGGATCTGGGCAATGCTCCACCATCCCTTACCTGGCTTGGGAACCCACAGTTGATCACTAGGCCTGAGTCAGTTCATCTCTCTTGGCAGACAAGTTTTTTCTTCTATGTCCTTGTGGGGAACAGAGTTAGGCCTGACCAACAAGCACAGAGATGGTCCAAAGCCCTTCTTTCTTGCTCTCTTTTTCTTGTTGCCCAGTAACTTTCGAGACAGAGGAGGGCAGACCTGCGCACTGTCACACAGGTGACTCGCTGCTCCACACGGGCTCTCTCAGAGCCGGCATTGCCTGAGGAGAGCAGCACAGTTCACTGGCCTGCTTCCTGTGAGGAGGGCAAGCTGACAAAAGAATGCCATTACCTTATGTTACCTCACTGTTAAACGCCAGGAAGGTGCCAAGCCAGTCCAAACCAGTTGTAAAAGACAGAAGCTGACATCAAAGCTAAGAAACTGAGTGAGTGAAAAGGATTAGAAAATCAAAGAGGGGGCTGGAGAGATAGCTCAGTGGTTAAGAACATTAACTGCTCTTCCAGAGGTCCTGAGTTCAAATCCCAGCAACCACATGGTGGCTCACAACCATCTGTAATGGGATCTGACGCCCTCTTCTGGTGTATCTGAAGACAGCTACAGTGTACTTATATATAATAAATGAATAAATCTTTAAAAAAAAAAAAAGAAAGAAAGAAAGAAAACCAAAGAGGATTCCCAAATGCAGGCAGGAGCCTGGCTGTCTGCGGCAGAAGGGTACCAGAAGTTGGACTGATGTATCATGGATTTGGTTCTCTACTCTGTCTCTTGTATGCCAGACAGCTGTCAAACTAGCCAGCTGTGACCTTGAACTCTGACTCCCCCCATCCATAGCGTCCAAAAGGACGGTGCATGTGCCATCTTGCCTGTTTTATGCAACCCTGAGGCTTTGAACCTTTTATGTAAGCTCTCTACCCACTGAGTCACGTCCCCGGCCCAGCAACTTTTTAAATCAGACAAAGTTAGAAGGAAGTGACATCAGCTCAGATAAGGAAGGCCAAGTGAGACAATACAGATGAACAGGATTCTAAAGACTAAAGCTTGACATGCACAGAGATTCTAACCCAAGAAGAAACGTGACACAAAACAGGGACATCACATTCTGACTTCACAAAATTAAAAACTTGTACACATCAAAAACAGTCACCAAAAAAAGAAAAAAAAAAAAAAAAAGAGAGGGTTTAGGAGATGGCTTGGGACCTGAGCTTAGCCCTGCAGAAGCCACCAACAGGCAGGCACAGAGTGGCCTCTAATCCCTGTGGCAGTGGGACTTGCTGGGGCTTGCTGGCACTGGCTGAGCTTTCAGTGAGCTCCAAGTGCACTGTGAGACCCGGTCTGAGAAAGAAAGGCACACACACACACACACACACACACACATACACACACACACACACACATGCGCGCGCGGAAGAGGCCATAGAAGGCAAGTGATAGGACAGAATTAAACCCAAAGGTTCACAGGTCTTACCTGTATGTGTTGTGGATGAGATCAGGAAGAAAGAGTTTAAGGTAAATATGTATGTGCTGTCCATGCTTAGTATCAAAGGAATGGATGTAGAAATGTAACTTACATTGAGACGGTTATTTTTTTTTTCTTTTTTCGGAGCTGGGGACCGAACCCAGGGCCTTGTGATTGCTAGGCAAGCGCTCTACCACTGAGCTAAATCCCCAACCCCGAGATGGTTATTTTTTTAAATAATGGGCACTTACAAGTTTCATTAGTAGAACTTACATGGCCCTGGTACTGGTAAGATATATTTTGGAATAACTCTCAGGAAAAGTAATTATTCAAGATATACCAGGAGCCTTAAACAAACAAAAACTCACAGTTTTTGATAGAGATCTGTGAAAACTTGCCTTCTTTGAGAAATGAGTCCTGTACGGCAGTTTCATTAGGATGATAATCCCGTGTGGGATTATCTCATGTTCCTATATAGTAACTTTCAGGCCAGCCTGGGCTACAGAGAGAAACCTGTCTCCAAGGAAGAAAAGGTGGGAGGGGAGAGGGAAAGAAAGGTAGAGAGAGGGCCCAGCACTGCAAAACATTTAAAATAGAAAAGTGATTTCGCATGTAAAAGAGAAAAGAAAGGTCAAGTAAGTCAGAGTAGTCAAGAGTCTGGAATGCGTAAATTTGAAACAATGTGGCCAAGTCTGTCGGGAAGGAATGTTCACATTGCAAACATTCAGAGAGAAAGAGTAGACATCAGAACAGTGGTGGGAGCACTCCCGCCCCGGTACAATAAACGGTTCACTCTTGCTGCTTTTCCCTTCTCTATTTTCCATCTTCTCTCGGGTTCTGTGTTCAGAAGCTTAGGGGGAGCACTGTCCTCTCGATTCTCAGGAAGATAGCTTATAATTAATTACAGCATGGATGGGATCTAGTAAGGAATAAAATCATCAAAAGGCTAACTGGCTTGTAGTAGTCAAGTATTTCTGTTTGTCTTCTCTCTCTCTCTCTCTCTCTCTCTCTCTGTCTCTCTCTCTCTCTCTCTCTCTCTCTCTCTCTCTCTCTCTCTCTCTCTCTCTCTCTCTCTCTCTCTCTCTCTCTCTCTTTGTTCTGTTGTTTAAGGTAAGGTCTGGGTATGCAGGCCACCCTTGTCTTCACAACACTCTTCCTGCCTCTGGCTCCTGATGCTGAAATTACAGGTGGAGACACCTGGCCCAGCCTTCTCTCTCTTTTCCTGTCCTTTTCTCTTTTTTGATTCTGGCAGTGTTAGGATCAAACCATGATCCACATTAAGCAAATCCCCCACCATCCCAGGGCCCAAGCACATTTCTAAACTAAAAAGTTTAAAATGTCAATAACTCCTTGCTGAACCAATAAAATAATTTGAGGGCCTTTTCACTTCTTTAAATTCTGCCCTTGGCCTGAGAGAATTAGTGACTTTAATTGCCTCTAGATTCTAGGTTCTTCTCTTCGATCCCTCCTAGTCTATTAGAAAGGAACCCAGCAAAATAAACACCTTGGGGCGTTTATCTGAGGGCCACGTGGCCGTCGCTTGTTTGTATTTTTCCAGGGGCTTCCTTAGGCCAGGCAGGTGACTTGACACCAGGAGTGCATGACTCGGCAGTTTGGAGGCTGAGAACACTGACTTAACCGAATTTGCTCCGTGTTGAAAACGGACTGTTCAAGTCTACTTAAATATTCATGACGTGTGCTCTTGCCAGAGCTCAGCACATCTACAAGTGCTCGCCCAGAATACCAGGCTCCCCATAATCTCACAAAATCTGTCCTGGGCAAATCTCACTTGCCCTGTGAGCAATGACCTTCTCTAGATCAAGCTGGACCCAAAATAGCCTCTGCAGCTGCTGGGTTTCCAAGATGTTCCCAAGAAGGAGGCAGCAACAACAGACCTTGCATGAAAGTCTCTCCCAGAGTGAGCTACCAGAAGCAGGAACAGGAGAACGACCTGGTAGGGTCCCGTGTCTCACACACTGCATTAGACTCAGGGGCAGGTGGGGGTCTGCAGATTGTGCCACTTACTTAAACTAAAACGGTCAGCCATGGTGTCCTCAACTGTCTTCCAAGACTGGGCCACATGTCTAAGAGTTCGTAGAGGCCAACTGTGCTGGAAGAAAGTGGCCCTCCTTGAGCTCCATGAATGTCGAGCCTAAAGTGTGACTTCTTCCCTTTCTGCCCACCCTCTATGCCTGGAGAACTTGGAGCACCTTGCCACACGTGTGCAAAACAGAGTCACTTGAACTGTATTCACATCTATGTTGAGGAACTTCTGAGAATTCATTACCTCCCCAGGCTGTGCTGCCATTTCCCCCACGGGAGAATTAAGGCTAATAGGATTTTTCTAAGACCCTTGACCACATTCATGACCAAAGTTCATTATATCTATTGGTATTCTTCTGGGGGAGGCATTAATCCTGAGATTCACAGAGGAAAAACTAGTTCCCTCATTTGAGTCAATTTTGAAGCAACCTTTTAATTAAATACTGACCAGGATGGGCTTCGGCCAGGACCACTACCTGCAATCCCTAGCTGAGTCACCTCAGTACATGTTCTGAAGGGGGTTACAAGCAACCATATTTTCCCAGGAGGCTTTGTTATTTTCCAAGAACTACAACTCCCAGCATTCCAGGGAGTTATGAGATCCTTAGGCTTACAGGTTAACTTCAGGATTTACATAGTGGGTGGACCTTCATCTGCATGGGATTATGAAAATGGGAAGAGACCGGCTTTCCCGTCATCCAGTTAACCCTCTGTAGTTGGCTAGGTGGATAAAAGGTTAGGCTTCTGGAGAGAGGGTCCAGGGGTTAAGAGAGCTTGTGGCTCCTCCAGACGATCTGAGTTCTATTCCTAGCACCCACATTTGGGCTGCTTACAACTGCTTGTAACCCCAGATCCAGAGGACCCGACATCTTGTCCTGGCCTCCTCTTGCACCAAGCATAAACACAGCACACAAACATACGTACAAGCAAAGCATCCATACACATTAAAAAAAAAGAAGAAACAGACAAAAAGCATGACTATGTCTTTATACAGCAACCTAGTCTACATCTGTGGAAAGGTGACTTGGAACGAGATGTATCTTTCCTTGTTAAATATTTCTAATGGCCTAGTTTAATCCTCCCCACACACTCACTTTACTTCTTCCACCTCCTCATTATCACCTCGGTGAAAAGCCGGATAAAGATGTAAAACCTCTTTTCCTCTGTCATCTCAAGCCTCGGTTCCTTTTTCTACGTCAGTAATTGATAAGCAAAAACCCAGAAGTACCAAGAATAAAGTCTCAATTTCTTCAATTAAAAAAACAAAACCAAACCGTATTCAGAGCCAGGAGTGGTGGCGTGGAGTACACCTTCAATCCCAACACAGGGGAGGCAGAGGCAGGTAGAGCTCTGAATTCAAGCCCAGCCTGGTCTACAGAGTGAGTTTCAGGATAGCCAGGGCTACACAGAGAAACCTGGAGTGAGGGGGAGATTTAAACCCTAACACTGACTTTAATCCCTGGCAGCCGTGTGGTAGGAGAGAACCAACTCCCACAAGATATCCTCTGATCTCTATTTGTGAGCTGTGGTGTGTACTTCCTCACACAACAAACAAACGAGCAAGACAAAACCGTATTCACAATAAAAGCCTGTCTTTAGGACAACTGAACTGTGACTACCTGCTCTTGTGGCCTTGAAAACACGACGCTGGTGAAGACAGCCAGAGCCCGCTGTCTTCATTTCCCTGAGGCCCTGAGGCACCCAGAGCAAGGCACAGAGGTGCACTGGCAGGCAGAGAGGACAGAAAGGACTGCTTAACACGTCTGAGGGGTTTTTCAGATGACAAAATGCTTTTGGAACCAGATAGATGTGCCAGGCTTGAAGAATATGGAAACGTTCCAAATGGTCACTTTTAATATGATTAATTGGGTGCGAGCGAGGTAGGTTTCACCTTCAAAAAGAAAAAAAAAATGGAAATCTAGGTCTTGATATGATGTTTGTTTTATTAAGAGACAGTTTCTGGAGTCCAGCCATCTCAGGGACAAGTTCCATCACGCTGACTGGGCCAAACTGCGTCCACGTTCCCAGACCCCGGAACCAACGCCGGTCCTGCTTCTTCGGGTGTTTCATGCTTGTCTGTTTACCCGTAAAGGGGGAAGGTGCCGTTATCTAAACCAAGGGACGCAAATAGTGAATGTGTTGCCTGGCTTGACTTAATTGTGTGTAGCTTGCCCACGTCTTTGTTCCCTTATCATTTCTAGATTCTGGACCAGAGTCCAGGAGAGGACCTGACTGCAAAAGCTGACTCAAGGACCCTGAAACCCCATGACCCGGATAAGGCCCAGTCACCGATGTTAACCGCCTTGCTTACTTTACCTCTTTGTGTCAAAATATGATTGGTCAATGCAACAGCCCACCCTGCTCCCCTTGTTTTGTGCTCCCTCCTATATAAATGTTACACAATCTCCCTTCCAGGACAGGGTTCAAGTCCCGAACTGGCCGCCTCCCTGCTGGAGAAGGAAACAAAGCTTTCATTTTTAAACTTCTATCTCTGAAGTGAGTTTTCTTGGCTTCCACCCCAACCCACAGTTTCAGGGAGTAAAATACTTGCCACTAAGCATGATGACCTGACTGTTGCTATTCTGTCTAAGCTCCACCCCCGACAGCTACCTGGGAACAGCAAGGTATGCTCCGCCCCATAGTCAGTTGCCTGGCAACAGCCAGCTATGCCTGACTATAAAGGGGGCTGCTTGCCCCCTCCTCTCCCTCTTGCTCTCTTCGCTCTTGTTTGCTCGTCCCTGTCCCTTCTCTCCCCATCCCGCCCCCACTTCCCCCGACGTGCCCATGCCCGGCCTCCTTTCCTCTCTTCTCCTCTTCTTCCGGGCTCGAGCGGAGATTTAAACCCTAACACTGACTTTAATCCGTGTGGTAGGAGAGAACCAACTCCCACAAGATATCCTCTGATCTGAATTTGTGGGCTGTGGTATGTACTTCCTCACACTCCATAAAACGTAAAAAAAAAAAAAAACAAAACCCACAACGATCTAGATACGGAAATATCTAGATATTTTTAATAACTAGATATCTAGATATTAATAATATAGATTATATATAAAATATCTCGATATTAAAAATAAATAACTCAGTGGTAGTATATTTGCCTAGCAGGTACAAAACCCTGGATTCGATCCACCAGAACTGCATAAACCTGGCCCTGGTGCACGCCTTATGATCCTAGCATTCAGGAGGAAGAGGGAAGAGGGTAAACAACTTATGGTCAGCCTGGGCTTGCCCATGAGTTCAAGGCCAGGCTGTGCTATAGGACGCCCCTCCCTAAATAAAAACAAGCAGAATGTATGTGCTACACATGACCCACAGATGGCTGTGGGAAATAGAATTTTAAGATTTCTGAGCTCCAGAGACAGACGACTCCCCAAGTTCAGGCTCAGTAAAACTACCTCTGCCGTCCACTGATGTTACTAAGCCCCTTGCATTTCGGTAGCTGAAGCCTCTTCTCCAGCAGCTCCAGGTACTGTTGGGAAGTCTGACTTCTGCTTTTTAAGGAAAACAAGCAGCCGGGACGCCGATTCTTTTTCTTCCGTTTCACTCTATGAGTATGGGTGTTTTGACTGCAGGTATGTCTGGGCACTGTGTGTATGCCTTCATGCCCGAGGAGGCCAGAAAATAGCACAGGGTACCCTAGGTCAGCTGCCTTGTGGGCCTCAGGAGAGCAGCAGTTCCCTGAGTCACCTTTGCAGCCCCAGAAGTTGATTCTTTAGAGAAAGCAACGGACGTGGCTTATTCAGAGCCTGAAGGGCTGTGGTTGTTTTTCTCCTTTTGAGGCAGACTCTCTCTCTGTAGCCCCACTTGGCTTTGAACAATCCATCCTTCTGCCTCAGACTCCTCCTGCATGCTGGGATTACAGGGAATTGGAACACACCTATAACAGCCTACAGTTTTTAGAACCATTGTCTTCCCAGACACCAGTAAGTCTTCACTAGGTGTCAGTGTAATTGTTGTGGGGCTCCGGCTAGGCCGAGACACCAAGGTTAGAGAATTAGAAGCAAAAGCCTGAATGATAAATGGGGGTCTGTTTTTATTGTCATCCCGAAGTGCAATCCCATCAGCAAAGAAACTGTGCTTTGTTTAGGAAGCAGAACAAAGCATTGTCAGGTCCAAGGGGCACCCCATTTCCCCCCAGAAGGGTAGACCCACTGACTTGATCCAAAATTGAGTCTAAGCTCAGCTTAAGATAACTCTGGAAGGATTTCTGGAGGTTAGAGAGAAGCCAACATTCCTCAGGAATTTGTGGCAGAAGGAATAAATTCATCTACCTATCCCTAGCGTAAAGTCTAGGGGTGTGTGTGTGTGTGTGTGTGTGTCTGTCTGTCTGTTTGTCTGTCTGTCAGCTATATATAGCTCACAAAGCATCCCAGTGCATTCCCTGTATGTATAACCAGTTGGGTGAGGGACAAAACCATCTCGAAGCATTTGTTGCTGCTACGAACCCAGACCCAGGCACCGGAACAAATGTCAGACTCCAGATGTCCTAGCGATTAGAGGTGGGGATGCTTTTGACTCGATTGCACATGCCCTTACACGGAAGATGGTGATCTGATCAGTTCGCTTTCTCCCCAGTCTAGAGATAAGAATCCGGTCTATAACCTGACGGTCAGGCTGAGCAATATTTTATTTTTTATCGAGTATATCTTTCAGGGCTTAAAGGTGAGGGTGCCGGAGCTGTGGGCAGGCAGCACGTGAGTGGCGTCGAGTTGGTAACTCTGCTGTGTTTGACTCATGCAGTGAGCTCTCTTTGAAATGAGTTGGGCAACGACATTAGCAAAGCAAAACTTCCACATGCACATCTCAGGTTCAGCCCTACGCTGGGAAAACAGGAGATTCAACTCCTGTAAGTCCACATTCTACGGAACAATAACCAGCTATCACTGATCTAGGTGGTTCTCTGGGTTGTGGTTCACCCCCGGTTCTTGTCCCCACAGCCCACACCCCACCCCATCTACAACCACAGGAGTGTGCCAATGGAGAATTGTATGTGCCTTCTGCCAGAGACAAGGCAAATGGCACCATCTGGATTGGAAGCTGTTTCACAAGTTCCTGAGGAGAGCTAGTATTTACTTAACTGTCAGAAATCCTATGGTCCAGCTTGAGGTGGACCAAAACTCTCTTTTCTGGACATATGCACTCTACGAGGCCTAACAGGCAGCTATGGAAGCTAAGGTTATTGTCTACCAGGGGCTAACCCTGCAGCCATAGGGGTTAAACTAAACCATGGCCAAGAGGCAGCCCCTAGCCAAAGCTACATACCCATTCCAGCATCAAGGAAAATTGCTACAAGTCGGACACCCCATGTTAAAAAACACAGATAGGGGAGTTGGGATTTAGCTCAGTGGTAGAGCGCTTGCCTAGCAAGCTTGAAGGCCCTGGGTTGGGTCCCCAGCTCGAAAAAAAAAAGAAAAGAAAAGAACCAACCAGAGCTTTCAGGGACTAAGCCACTACCCAAAGACTATACATGGACTGACCCTGGACTCTGACCTCATAGGTAGCAATGAATATCCTAGTAAGAGCACCAGTGGAAGGGGAAGCCCTGGGTCCTGCTAAGACTGAGCCCCCAGTGAACTAGACTGTTGGGGAGAGTGCAGCAATGGGGGGAGGGTTGGGAGGGGAACACCCATAAGGAAGGGGAGGGGGGAGGGGGATGTTTGCCCGGAAACCGGGAAAGGGAATAACACTCGAAATGTATATAAGAAATACTCAAGTTAATAATAATAAAAAAAATATATATATACCTACCAAAAAAAAAAAAAAAAAAAGAAAAGAAAAGAAAAAACACAGATGGGGGGTTGGGGATTTAGCTCAGTGGTAGAGTGCTTGCCTAGCAAGCGCAAGGCCCTGGGTTCGGTCCCCAGCTCCGAAAAAAAAAAAAGAAAAGAAAAGAAAAAACACAGGTAGGATAGTACCAAAGCTTCCTCCTAGAGTCCTCAGCTCAGTCGTCCGCTTAGATTCAGACATGAGGTGGGTAGGGAGTCCACGCTTCCTCACATGAGAGACCAAATTTGATCTTTGTGAGAAATTGTCACTGTTCACCTCGAGAGAGTATTGAGAAGTCTTGGCCTGCCCCTGAAGAGGCTTTTTATTCATTTACGGATGGGTTATTCAACTCCATCTGTCTTTCAGGAAGCCATACAGGTACATAAATACTTGTCCAGTGTCAGCCCAGCTCTTCCAGAGATAACATCAATAATACCACATTCTTTCTGATAGCCTATCACAAATTAGGGCTTCCTTGGTGTCTCAGTTAGGGTCTTATTGCTGTGAACAGACACCATGACCAATGTAAGTTTTATAAAGGACAACATTTAATTGAGGCTGGCTGACAGGTTCAGAGGTTCTGTCTAGTATCATCAAGGCTCAAGGCAGAAGCATGGCCGCATCCAGGTAGGCATGTTGAGGGAGAAGCTGAGAGTTCTATATCTTCATCCGTAGGAAGCCAGGAACGGACTGTGCATCCTCAGGCAGCTAGGAGGAGGGTCTCCAAGCCCACCCCACAGTGACACACTTCCTCCAACAAGGCCACACCTTCTAATAGTGCCACTCCCTGCGCCAAACATATGCAAAACATCACATTGGGCATGCCAGCCTTTAGATTTCCTCCAGAGCCCACGAAGCGTCCTGACCCCACTGGTGGCTTATATGGACTTCCTGTCAACGGGAACAAGGGCTGTCCTTACCTGTCTTTGTCCCTTTCTTGGCACAGCACAGGGTCTTTGACATTTAGACTTGACCTAGAACCTGGAGCTTGGTACTTCTTGTCAATCAATGTTCGGGGTTCTTTAGCTTTTTGTGGTCCTAAAAATATCTTTAAAATTCATTGTTTATTTTTATACTTTTCATGTCCCTGACCTAACCAGCCCTGAGAATCCAACAATTATCTATGCTCTCCAAAAGGAATTTTATTAGGCTTGGGGTTAAGAGGAAGACAGAAGCAAGCAGGGAAACGTGAGAAGAGTTATTTCGGTAATGTCTGTCTTCTCTCTCACGGGACAAACCCCTGATCAGTCGATTGGTCAATCTCTTCAGGACTGTGGGCTCCTCTCAGCTTCTCTCAGCCTTCTCCTCTCGAGTGGCTGGCAGCGTCCTGTTATTCCTGCCAGGGGCCCTCTTCACAGAGGGAGGGAGCAACTCAGCCTGGCTTTCTTCGATTTCCCCTAACAGCAAACACTGGTGTCTGTCCTGGCCTCTTTAAAAACCGCATTTATTTTTAAAGGCTTACCAATTTATTGTGTGCACAGGATGTGTGTGGTTGCATGTGGGCCACAGCAAAGGTGTGGAGGTCAAAGGAACTGCTCATGGGAGATGATTCTCTCCTCCTGCTTCTGGGAATCAAACCCAGATCATCAAACTTGGCAGCAAGAGCCGTGACCCACCAAGCCATCTCATCTCAAGGGGCCTGAAGCAATCAGACCACTGCTACCTAAGGGTAGTTCCAGAAGGAGGGAGGGAATGGGTAGAATTCTGTTGCTCGGGCCCTCAAAACCTTTGTTCAGGAAACACAGAGGAGCCATGTTGTACTCTGAAACTGGCCTGAACAGGTCCAAGCCATGCTTTTTGGTGGTGACGGACATAGAACTCCCATGAAGCTAAAGGCAGGGAAGAAAGACGCTGAGCTTTTTTGATTGTGTTTTGTTTTGTTTTGTTAAGACGAAAACTCATGACATAGCCCAGGCTAGCCTGGAACTCACAAAATAGTCTGGTCTGGCTTCAAATTCTCAATCCTGCTGCCTTTGCCCCTATGGTGACATTTACACCTCTACTTTGCCACACTTGTGTGAAGCAAGCAGTAGAGTAGAACAGTCGAAAAGGTAGGAGAGACAAGGGACCAAAATGCAGATAACAGCAGTCTTTATCCACATCATCATTAAGAACAGGTAGAAGCACAATGAAGTGTGTATGGAGTGGTGGTTTGAGGCTCTCAAGACAGCCTGTGGTCACAGAGACTTGATTCTCCTGTGGAACGCTGCAAACTCTACCCACAAGTGAGTAATTACTGTATTTCCCAGGGACCGGATGAACCCCTGCTCCCATGGGTAGGGATGAGCTTTATTTACTCTGTTATCCTCCAAAGTAATCAGCCACTGTCCTGGGGACTCTGCCATCCCTTTACTTCAAAGTTAATCACTTTGCTTGATAGGATGGCCGCCCCCTCTCTGGAAGGAGGGGGGACTTGTGTTGATGGAAACTCCTCTATTCTCTACCTCGGGAGATGTCACATTTCACCTGTACTCCCAGGCGGAATAGTTGTTATTCCTGTTTGGCATGGCTGGCGCTGAAGGTTGATTGTGCAGGGAACTCCAGACGGTCAAGGGCAGAGTTGGGAGGGCGCATTTCCCATGAAGCAGGGCCCGCCGGCCAGTGCTTCCCTCCAGAGTCCGGAACCCACTCACTGCAGAGTAAGCCCCCCTTTGGCAGCTCTCAACCACCAAGAAGCCCAGAAGCCCAAGGGGTGGACAACGGGGATGTTGGAAGGTGGCCTCTGCTCTCACCCCCAAGAAGCACTATTGTGATTTCTCTTAGACTTGTGTGCACAGGAGGCACTGGGACCCAAGCGAGGGCTTTACGGATGCCAGGTGAGAACTCTTCCAGAGCTCCACCAACCTGCCTGTTCTGTTCTTAGAACCACAGCCCTGCTCTCTAAGGTCTACCTTGACTTGAAGACCAATTTTACAGCACTGCTTGACACTGCTTGAAAATTAGGAGTTTGCAAATGCTGAGCTGCCCTAAAGTGCGAGCGCTGAGACTGGTGAGGCTTGGGTGCGAACATGCACAGGCCCCAGGTTGATTGATTCCATTTTAACTAATGCTCACCCAATTGTGGACCTCAGGGATTCGCTGTCCCAACCTCCCGTCTTGCTGTAGGTCTACTAGGATTACAGGAGTGTGTTGCATACAGTGTCCGGTTTTTATGTGAGTTCTGGGGATTTGAACTCAAGCCCTCACTAGCACAAAGCAAGCATTTTTCCTATGAGCTCTCTCCCCACCCCATGGCTTCAGGAAACCCATCCCCCTCTGAGACTGGCTGTCCCGGAACTCACTCCGTAGATCAGGCCAGACTCAAACTCAGAGATCTGCCTGTCTCTGTACCCTGAGTGCTGGGATCAAAAGCGTGCGTCACCACCACACGGCTGGCCTCGGGAACATTTTAATAACTTTTAATTAGCGCCAACTCCATCACAGTCTCCTTAAGTCTTAATCTCTATAAGCCTTCTTGGAACAGCCTCTTAGTGTTGACCTCTCCACTCTCTACTTCCGTCCTGGAACATTCTTCTTCTTGTATAGGACAAAACTATATTTTATCATATATTAAACCAAAAGCATTTTTATGTTTTTAACCAAAAATGTGTTTCTGCTCTAAAATCCCCAGTGTTTTGGTTTTCTCTTACGACCAAAAAAAAAAAAAAAAAAAAAAAAACAAACAAATAAAAACCCCTAACCACGAGCACATCTGACCGCTTTAGGAGCCAGCTCTAGCTGGGAGAGGCTGTCAGGTCATACTGCTCTTACTTAAATGGTTAGCTTTCGTTCGCTGAGAGAATCTGGGTTGTTTGCTCTAGAATGCGTACCCAAGCTTTTACAGAAGAGATAAACAAAACTGAAAGTCTCAGGTCAGGTTAACTTCCAGTTCTTACGGTTGCTATTATGACAGATGTATTCTGGAGAGGAATAAATGGGGATTCGTGGGGAGTTTGCCATCTTGTAGAGAAAGAGTACAAGATGCTCACGGAGAACACATCCTTCCATTTGAGCCTCATCGAACCACCAGTGAACGGTGGGACCACCCCTCCCCCTTCGATCAGGAGTCTGGAAGTCAGGTGTAATGTGACTTGCCTGACTCCAGAATTTCTTTGGCTGACTGAAACCAAGTTTCACATCCGCCCTCATCCTTTTGTTTCGTTAGTACACAGTAAAGGTACAATTGCTTCTCTTAGATAGATCCTATGAATTTCCTCTGGAGAGATATACAGGAAACCCCCCCAAAAAGAAAAGCCACATGTCCTGGTCATGATGTGCTGGCAGCAGGTGACCACAGGGGAATGTCGTGTGTAGTTTTAAATGTTACCACCTTTGCTGTCACCAGCCCCGCCAGAGACCCTTGAACCCATGGATAAAAGACACACACTCTGTTCCTTTACAACTTGCCTTCTTGGCACAATTACTGGGCACAGACATCTTCCGCCTGGAAAAGTGTGCCCTTAGCAATTTATTACCTCCGTCTCTCTGCTTGCCCTAAACTTAGTGGCTAGGCCCACCTAGCCCCTGCCAACCACCCTTGGCCGCCTGCATGTTTTAGTGGCCACAGGCCCTAGTTCCTCCCACCCTCACACCACCCTCACCCGCACCCCTGCCACAGACTTCATGTGATTGTTTCATTCTTCTTCCTCTAAAGCAAGGCAGAAAACTCTTCTTCCGGTGTCCCTCTCCTGCCTCCCGGACCTGAAAGCCCCACCCCTACCTTCTGCCCAAGGCTTTCTTTACAGACAAATGAAGAACCAATAGGGAACAGGACGTTAGCATCAGACCCTCCCCTGTAGGGGGAGGAATCTCTAAGCTCCTCTCAGGATCCAGGTAGTGGTGCTTTATACCGAGTAAGTGTACCTCAAAGACAAAAGGACTCACCATCTGAGGCCTAGCCATAGCTCTTTAATCCAGTATTTACGAATGTAATCCACCACAATGACCTTATCACATGGCCATAGGGACACCCAGGAACTATTACATGAGCATAAGTCACCAGTGTCCCCTTTAGATGAGCCAGGCAGTGGTGGTGCACACCTTTAATCCAGCACTTGGGAAGCAGAGGCAGCCAGATCTCTGTGATTTTGAGGCCAGACTGGTCTACACAGTGAGCTTCAGGACAGCCAGGGCTGCACAGAAAAACCTTGTTTCGACAAACAAAACAAAACAAAACAAAGAACAAAAAAAAAAAAAGGGACAAGAAAAGAAGAGAGAAAGAGAACAACACATGACTTACGGTAGAGTTAGTGTGGATATTGAAGGACACAGAAATATAACTGGAGCAGAAGCAAGGAGCCTAAGGCATAATCTCTAAAATAAGAAAGCAAGGGAGAACAGCAGCCAAGCATAGAAGTGCACCCAACGAGGGAGACTCTGAGTTTCCTGACAGGAGCAGGAAATCGCGTGATCTCAATACAAGGAACAGAAATCCACGCTTTGCCACAGTGAAGACAAAGGAAACCCAATTGAAACTAGGAAGAAAAAGCAGATATCACCGGGATCTTCTCCCAGGTCTGTCTGAAGTAACTTTAGCTCCCTGGGCCTTCTCTGGCTGTGAAAAGAATTCAAATGAGGGACACAGTGTCGTACTGACAAGACATGTGAGTGATTGTGGAATAAATGGTGGGAGTGGGCAGCTTCTAAAGAGACCATCAGGTAGCACATTCTAGGCCAGCATGACACTATACTAAAGACTTTTCCTGGGGGGAGGGGGGGATGTCTTTGTCCTGTGCAAGTCTTTGGCAGGCCTGCTCCAGTTGACTCGTATCTGAGAGGGGACTGAGTTATCTCTGTTATTTATCAGAAGGCCTCCAGCTCTATAGCAATCTTATAAAAGATTTAAGCTCCAAGAGATAATGGCAGATAGCTAGCTGCCAGGCTTTGAGCTCCTTCTGGGTGTGAGTTCATGATTGCGTGTGTGTCCTCTTATGCACCAGCCTTCAGGTTTATACCTGGGAATTATGAGGGAGGGGCCCATCGCCAAAACCTTTGCCTGCTGATTTCTAACTAGGTACCTAGGACCTGGATGTGGAGCTTATCCTGGATTCCCCAGGGTAGGGGACATGAGAGTTCTTATAAGAGAAGCAGGAGGCAGGAGAGTGAGGAATAGAAGCAGAGGGTAGGTCCCTTGAAGCCACAGGCCACACAACTAACCTCCTGGAGCTGAAAAATGAGGAAACAAATTCTCCTCTCCCCAGCATGACCTGAGCCCCGGCAGTCACTGTAGGGCCGTGCACACACCTTTGTGGTCTCTAGACATTGAGTGTATGGCCATGCGATGGTTTGTATATGCTTGGCCCAGGGAGTGGCACTATTTAGAGGTGTGACCTTGTTGGAGTAGGTGTGTCACTGTGGGTGTGGGCTACAAGACCCTCATCCTAGCTGCCTGGAAGTCAGTATTCTGCTAGCAGCCTTCAGATGAAGATGTAGAACTCTCAGCTCCTCCTGCACCATGCCTGCCTGGAGGCTGCCATACTCCTGCCTTGATGATAATGAACTGAACCTCTGAACCTGTAAGCCAGCCCCAACTAAATGTTGTCCTTGTAAGAGTTGCCTTGGTCATGGCGTCTGCTCACAGCAGTAAAACCCTGAGACAGAAGTTGGTATCAGGGACTGGGGTATTGCCATGATAGGCCTGACCATGCTTTTGCTTGGAAGAATGTGGATTTGGGGGCTTTGGATTCGGAAGGTGATGGAATGCTGTAAGTGGGGCTTAATGGGCCATCCCGGTAGGAATATGGAAAACTTTGTTGTTGTCAGTGATCAGGACTGTGTAGACCTAGCCCAAGAGGTTTCAAAGGAGAAGAATTTCAGTATGTGGTCTAGAGACTGTTTTTGTGGTATTTTGGTGAAGAATGTGGCTTTTTGCCCTTGCCTGCAGAGTCTACCTGAGGCTAAGGTAAAAAGATTTATGCTAATTGCATTGACAAAGGAAGTTTCAAAAAAGCTCAGCAGAGACTTTGTTCTCTGGTTAAGTCTCATGAAGAGCGTTTTGAACAAGCATAGCAAGCTTAGGGAGGAAATATATAAAATATATGGTTTAGATATTAAAGGGGGACCAGGAAGTAGAATGGAGCTGAATCCTGTGTTCATGGATATTAAATAGAATTAAAGGAAGGTGGGATCTCACCCAAGCTAAATTTAGATCCAGGTATGGTGGTATACACCTTTATTCTCAGGAAATAAATTCAAACAGAGCTGTAAGTTCAAGGCCAGCCTGGGACAAAGCAGGCCTTAGGTGAAGAAAAGCTTAAATCCAGGCATGGTGGAACAGGCCTTTGATCCCAGCATTACAGAAGACAGAGCCATGAAGATCTCTGAGCTCAAGGTCAATCTACAGAGCAAGTTCCAGGAAAGCCAAGCTTAGGCAGAGAGGGAGTCAGAAAACAGAAAGCTGGTGATAGAATAAGGGTGGGGGTGATGTTCCAGCCCCAGCAAGCAGCAGAACACGGCAGCTTTGGCCATGTGGCTCTGGCTTTAGAGTGATAAATAGAAGGAGACTACTGGGACAATTGATGCTGGTCAGCTGGAGCTAAGACATTAGCAGTGATTAAGAAGAGACCAGCATCACTGAGGGGAAATCTGGGAAATGTTTTCTGAGAGCACAAAGAAGCTGTGTTCCAGAGATAACCAAGGTTGTACCTCATGCTGCAGATATACTTGGTAATGTGTAAAAGTCACCCAGGTGATCCTGGTTTGAAGACATGAAGGGGTCATGAAGAGCAACTAAGGCTGGGCACTGTGAGAGGCCAGGAAAGGCCATTGGTGAAGGTGCAGCCTCAGTTGTAGTTGACGGCCCAGAACTGAAATGGTCATACAAAGGAATTGAGTCTTGGCATCATGAAGAGAGCCTATGAAAGGATATGGGTGAAGCCTAGTTGCAACGGAAAACCCCAGTGCATTGGAGATGCCAGTACCATGGGACGGTCACCAAGGACAGCAGCAGCAGTGGAGTGGATCAACCAGAGCCTAGAGGGCTACAGAGGGCAGAGCTGGAGAAGTGACGCCAGCCCTGTGGAGGAGGCCAGAAGTTCATGTGTAGATCCCAGACACTAGAACAAGAAGCTGTAACATTGAAGCTGCCCTGGACACCCCAAGATGTTAGAGATACCAGAGCCATAGGATATCTCCTGAGGAAAGCTGCTAACAGGGAGTGGAACCAGCCCAGGAGAAAGACGTTTGTTGCAGTCAACAAAGATGAAAAGGGAGTTGGAGATCTAAAGACTTTGTCATCAGACATGGAGATGCAGAGTTTGGAGTTTGCCCAGCTGGTTCCTGTCTTGCTTTGGGGAATCACAATAAAATGATTGGATGAATCACAGAAGAGACTTAGAACTTTGGACTTTTAACATTGTTGAGATTGCTCTAGACTATGGGGACTCTGGAAGTTGGACTAAATGTATTTTACATTATGCTATGTTTAGGTGTGGCCCCCATAGACTCATGTGTTTAAACAAGTCTATGGGGGCCAGGAAGTAGAATGTGATGGTTTGTATATGCTTGGCCCAGGGAGAGGCCTTATTAGGTTTTAGAGTTATCAGAGGAAACTCAAGCACGGGTCTAAGGAGCAGTAGAAGGAAAGGCTTGTCGATGGAATTTGTCAGCTGCTCATTCGTTGCTGTTTGTTTTCCAGATTTCCATGTGGATACAGGACATGTAAGTTGTTTGGTTTTTATGTTCAGTCTAAACTCCTAACCACTGAGCTAAACGACCTCTTTCTGCCACACATACACACCCCAAAAATGCCCCTTAGTGTTTCGAAGTTGTTGACTGCTGAATTTGGTTTGTAATCAGACACCCCAAGCCTGTGTGAGAGAGAACGGACATTAGAGATAACCATCTGGCCCACATTTTACAGGCTAGAAGCAGGGTCTGGGGAGAGGACTGACTTGGCCAAGGAAAACATTGAGTTCCAGGCCAGCAATAAAGTCAAGCCCCAGCCTAGCCCTTGACCCGGCTGCCCTCTATGTCCACTTCACTTATCTCGGTATGGTCTGTGTGCACTAACCACAGACATTTTATATAAACAAGGTCACGGCTTGGTTGCTAGTTGAAAAGTGATATTTCCAACTAGTGGTGATGCATGCCAGTAATTCCAGTCCTAGGTGGATAGAAGCAGGAGAGTTAGAAGTTCAAGGTCATTCTCAGTCAGGAGTATAAGACCAGCGTGGGCTAAATCAGGCTTTGTCTTTGAATTAAAAAAAAAAAAGAACATCTCTATTACCAAGGTTTCAATAAACTGTCTAATGTTCTTGGTTAATAAAATCCATGCTTCAGGATGGAGGAGGGGCATACAAGCTCCCACCCCTGGCTGAAGAACTATTGTCAGTTGAGGGCTGAAAGGAGACAGGGAGTTGGTTTTCTGTAGAGTTGTGTCCCTCTGTTTCTCTGCACAACTTAGAAACATCGGCACTACAGAGGGATTTCTGACACTTCCTGCAACTGGGGACAGGTTAGCCCAAGTCTCCCTGTTCTGGGTTTGGTGTTTCCTCCTCACCAGTCTGTGGGTGGACTTGATGATCCATACCTCGGGGGCCCAAACCCTAACTTTCTAC
Organism: Rattus rattus; assembly: GCF_011064425.1. Lineage (NCBI taxonomy): Eukaryota > Metazoa > Chordata > Mammalia > Rodentia > Muridae > Rattus > Rattus rattus. Next base: position 29,769,437 of record NC_046155.1, read on the forward strand.
AAACCCAGTGTCCACAAGCAAGGGCCTAGACAAAGGCTTGGATCACCCTGACTTTGAGCTGGGTGCTTTGTTTCTGGACCAACATTCTCAATGGTGAGCATTTCCAATTATGACGGCACTTTGGATAACCTGAGAAACTTTACAGCCTCCAGACTACCAAGGCGCCACTCAGGTGGACAGAATGTAGACCATGGGGACTGGGCTCCGTCTAGTCTTATGCACAGTGGGAATAGGAAAGTTCTGATAGCTGAGTGCCTTGGAGAATTATACTTGACCTTGCATCGGGCACCTGAGGAGGCTGTCAGTCTGCACTCTCCCTCTCAAGTATCCTGGGCCCAGAGATTCTCTATGACAAACGACAGCTCCAGGGCCTCTTCGTGCAGTGGATTCGCAGACACAGTGATCCACTGATTTTACAGAGGAGAGATCTTGACAGGGCTTTGTCCTGCTTCCAGGCTGGAGCACTGTGGTTTGCTGTGTTCACTGGTGAAATGGTTTAGAGCTCCACACTTCAGTAAACCCACAAGTCAGCTGCTGGAGCTCACGCATGTGCATTTCCAGCACAGAGATCAATGTGCACATGGTGAGGCACACATGTGGATTGAAAATTACTCATATTTGGGGAAGCAAGCTAAAAAGGGGTTCATTGGTGGCCACTAAATATTGACCATTTACTGACGTGTGAAACCCATGTCCCTTCACGGATAACCCGAAATTCTGGGTTACTTCACTCTGCCTGGCTGAGACAATGACGTGTGTGATCTTAGAACATGGGAGAATATTTGACTCCATTTTCATTGGGTATTAGAATGCAGGTGGGTTTATACAGGATTCAACTAGACTATATTTAAACTAATACTTGTTAGCATAAGAACTTCCATAAGAATCCAAGGTGCTGAAGGTCCGAAAACTGACCTATTTTTTTTATAATATGTGTGGCTCTCAAGTAAGCCTGTTGTAACACGACAGGATTATCATCCATCTATCTATCTATCTATCTATCTATCTATCTATCTATCTATCTATCTATGGTTTTTTTGAGTCAGGCTTTCTCTGTGCAAATGCAGGCTTGGCTGTTCTGGACTGGACTTGAACTCACAGAGATCCATCTGCCTCTGCCTCCCAAGAGCTGGGATTAAAGTCGTGCACCACCACTGCCCGGTTTATTTTTAAATTTTTTTTTTTCCTTTTCTTTTTTTCGGAGCTGGGGACCGAACCCAGGGCCTTGCGCTTCCTAGGCAAGCGCTCTACCACTGAGCTAAATCCCTAACCCCTATTTTTAAATTTTTAATATGATATTTTAATTTACTCACTGAGAACTTCACGTACGCATAGAGTATATTTCAACCATACCACACATCCTCCCTTCCGACTGCTCTCACATCCCTTCTCACGGCTCCTCCCTATTTCATGTCTCATTCTAATTAAAAAAAAAAAGTGTACTCCCACTGAATCCAACTAGTATTGCCCATGTGTACAGAACTGGGGGCCATCCATGTAAGGACGCACAGAAGTGTCCATCTGAGTGGCACCTACACGATCATAATGTTGTGGTGCTTCTCAGGTTACCTAAGGTGCAGTCATAATTGGAGAGGCTCTTCATTGTGAGCATCGCCTCAGAAAACTCTTGAGGTCAGGGTGATCTCAAACCCTTCATCTATGTCCATCTTGTGGACTCAGGGAAGGAAAGTTAGGGTTTGGGACCCGACAATCCCAGAGCTGCTGATCATCAAGTCCATCCACACAGGGGTGAGGAGGAAACACCAAACCCAGAGCAGGGTGACCTGGCCTAACCTGTCCCCTCTTGCAGGTCCCTTGGGACATGTGTCAGCTGTCTCTCTGTGGTGCTGATGTTAAGCAAAACCTCTGGGGTGTTTCTAATTTGTGCACAGAATGAATCTTATAATTGTTTTGTTCCTTCCGTGTTCCCTCTGCTCTGAAGCTCAAGGCCAAGTCCCAGGCTTGGCCTTAGCAATTATACAACACTTTATGAACTGTCTTGATCATTTTCCCACTAAAGACTCATGTTCCTCCTCCCATTGTTCTACCTGCTTCTATTAGCCTATTCTTGTTCAGCTGAATGCGTTGTCAATCTATTCTGATATGTTACAAATTGACAATTACATCAGTTCAAGACATATACATATATATGTGTGTGTACGTGTTGATACATATATACATACGTATATATAGGTGTTGGTATATATACACATATATGTATATATCTTGAGTCAGAGAATAGAAAAAGAAAAGAGCGGGTAACGGTGGCAGTAATCCGGCTCTGGAGAGACTGTTGCAGGAGAATTGTTTAGTTCAAGGACAGGCTGGGAGTGAGACTAATGCTCTACAGAGTGAGACCCTGTCTCAAACAAACACAACTTAGAAAAGGTGAGGATGAGGGGCAGAAGGGTGAGAAGGAAAGACTGGGGGAAACCACATGTCCGTGAGCAGTCTGTAAAAGTAGGAGGGTCTCTGCCTCCACTCCTTGCCTCACATGTATTTTAAAGAAACCCCTTTATAGCCAAAGCCTGTCAGTTGACTGTGAGTCACAATTACTAGAACGCAGGAGGCACTGAGTCAGTCCCCACCATCGCATAAAACTTCGTTTAGAGGAAGCAGAAAGATCACAAATTCAACTCGGTTCTGGCTTACACAGTAAGTTTGAGGCCAGGCCTATCTCAGTAATACAAAGCTTCTTCCAAAAGTCAGACTGCCCTTAACAGAGCCGAGTTTCTCACTATGGAAGAAAGACCTCCCCTAGTTTGTTGATAAGCTACTTTAGGTGACTTGTTAAGTAATACTGCCTTAGGTATAACTTTAGATCAAATGTTGCGGTCAAATGTTATGTCCCCTTTTCTTTTAAAGTAAATTTTGGTGTGGATCTATATGAAGGAAAAGGTTCACGTGTGTGTGTGAGAGTGTTTATATATGTGTACGTGTGTGTGTGTGTGTGTGTGTGTGTGTGTGTGTGTGTGTGTGTGACACAACAGGTCTGAGAAGTTAATTCTGTCCAAATTCCCATAGGTTCCAGGAATGGAATTAAGGTTTACTGGGGGGTTGGGGATTTAGCTCAGTGGTAGAGCACTTGCCTAGCAAGCGCAAGACCCTGGGTTCAGTCCCCAGCTCCAAAAAAAAGAAAAAAAAAAGGTTTACTGGGGAAAGCACCTTCACCTGTTTGGTAATCTCACCAGTTGGTTTATCTTTTTTTTTTTTAACGTTGTATTATGTGTGCCTTATTAATCCATCTCAAACCCACATTTTGAAGTCACAAAGCTAAGAAAGGCTTTGTAAGAGCAATAGACACCCTGAGGTGGAGGTTCGTAATGCAGACAGAAATTCCTCCTTCTTTCAGAGTATAGGGAAAGATAAAATCTTGTCCCCAACCTGTTGGTTTAGTGGCCGAGTTTCTCAAAGTTAAATTGACAATAATTAGATGAAAAGGTGTCCGCTTTATCAGTATAATGCTTTTATTCACGCAGGGCTTCACAGAGAGGTGAAAGTTAGTATAAACATTTCAATAAAAGGAAAAGGATTGCAGAGAAGAAACTACACAAAGGAAAAGGTGTTTGGGCCTCCAGAGGTGGTCCAATGTAGACAGGGAATATATGTGGGCAGGAGAGGAAGGGTTACTTTACATTGTTCATGCAAATTGATCGTAAGGCCACTCCTTCAGTCCTGGGGCTTGGATGATTATCATGGCGCGAGAGACAGAGGAACATTTATATCCTACTTTAGGAGAGGGGAGCAGGCAGAGTGCTCCCAGGGAAGGCAGAGGGGGGGGGAGGGAAGGAGAGGAGAGGGAGGAGGAGAGATGGGCTGGGGGGAGATCCTAGGGAAGGCAGAGGTGCTCCAGTGACTGCTTTCTTCTCAAGTGCTTCCGTCTCAAAATCATCAGTGGGCCAAAGCAGCGTGTCTTAGAGTGGTATGTCCTGCTGCCCTTCATGTTGTTCTCCTCCTGTGTCTGAACTCAGAGAGACCTGACAATTCAGTGCCAAGCCGTGCTTTCTTATAGGCACTACTATGCTCTGTGGACAGAGCAGCAGCCACACTCAGTCAGGGCAAAGGATCCAGCACTCAACCTCTGATGTGTCCCTAACTGTGGCTCAGCCTAGAGAAACAAAGGCCAGGCAGTAGGGGTGAAGGAGGCCCTGGAAGGGTCCGGAGCAACTGCTGGGGGCCTCGCCCTCTCCTGCCTGCCCAATCGCACAGGAAGTGGTCCTCAGTTTTGAGGGTAGGTAAGAATCACCTGGAAGGTTTATGTGAACAGATCTCAGGGTTTTGTTCAGAGACAGCAGAGGTAGGGCGCCCAGCTGCTTGCATTTCTAGTGAGCCCCCAAGGATTCTGCTGTGGGTCAGAGCACTGTCTCAGGGCTAGGACTGTCCTGCCGGCTAGCTGGGAGGGGAGCTTCTGTGTCACTGAGAGGGGAGGTAATGTGTCACTGGAGACCGGTGGGAAGAAATGGCCTATGCTTATGTTTGTTACGTATACACTAGAAAGAAAAGGGCTCATCTTCTCCACACCCTGCCAGCATTAGCCGGGATTCCGGGATGGTGCCCTTAGAAGGGATCTCTGAAAGGCGCTGTTTACAAAGGTGTGGGCAGAGATGATAGTGAAGCCACGAAGTCCAACGACCATGGGAATCAATCTATCCTCACCCTCTGCATACAGAGACAAGGACCGAGGATGGGGGCGGGGCAGAGTGGGGGTGGGGAGGTGTAGACAAAACACCACCTAGCATAGGCAAGGCCTCCTCGGGCTTGCATTGAAGCAGGACATGACAGCTAGATAGGGGATAGACAGGCGGACAGACAGACAGATGAAGGCAGTAGCTGTGCTTCCAAGAAGCTGTGCTAGTAAGAGGGGGCCTAGGCTAAGCAAGCATGTGTCAGCTCAGGTGTGCCCAACCTTTTGACATCGTGACATGATGCTGTCATCTCTGACACTAAGGAACTTTGAAACTGAATTATTTTTTAAAAGTCACACAGGGGCAGGCTGCATGGCTAAGAAGAGAAGGCCATGCCCAGTCTGACAACCTTGGTTTGATCTACAAACCCCTACGCGTTGGAAGGAGAGAAATGACTCCTGCAAGTCCCCCTCTGATCCCCATGTGCGCCTGTTGGCCTCTGGGCTCATTCTCTTAGAAAGGCGGAGGCCCCTCTCATCCCTCTCTACCCTCCATACAGGCTACACGGTGCTAGGAAACACATACATCCTTTAGAAATAAATGCCTTTTAAAATTGCAAAACCACTCACAGTGTTTTGAGTACGCTCTTCAATGTGTATGGGCTTGTCTCTACAGATGTCCTGGGACATGTGTACCCAATAGAAGACTGGCTGGGCTGACAGTTAATTCTTACTCAAAGAAGTTGCAAAGTCATTGCCAGAACCCAGTTACCCAATACTGGGCCATTGTTCCTGGGTAAATGTGGGGTGAGGTGCCATGGGCCTTGGATCTCAACATGAAAACCGAGTGAGCTTAGGTCAGTGAGGATGTCCTTGAAGCAGAAGATTGTGGAGTGAAGGACTCTGAGCCAGTGCCTGGAGCCCAGTCTAGGGCAAGCAGGGATGGTGAGGGACCAAGGCAATGAACAAGGGTATTTATATTCCTGTGACTGAGAAGTGTCTCAGAGACGGGGACACGGTGAACACTTTAGGCCTTCACAGAAGGGTCAGGTCACATGGAGCTAGCACTCACAAGGACTCTCAGGACTTGC